>NC_092338.1:340756527-341065555 GCF_046630445.1 Rutidosis leptorrhynchoides | reverse complement strand
ACTTCGAGCCATCCAAGGATCCGTTGAAGCTAGATCCATTTTTCTCTTTTACAGTAGGTTTATCCAAGGAACTTAAGGTAGTAATGATGTTCATAACATCATTCGATTCATACATATAAAGCTATCTTATTCGAAGGTTTAAACTTGTAATCACTAGAACATAGTTTAGTTAATTCTAAACTTGTTCGCAAACAAAAGTTAATCCTTCTAACTTGACTTTTAAAATCAACTAAACACATGTTCTATATCTATATGATATGCTAACTTAATGATTTAAAACCTGGAAACACGAAAAACACCGTAAAATCGGATTTACGCCGTCGTAGTAACACCGCGGGCTGTTTTGGGTTAGTTAATTAAAAACTATGATAAACTTTGATTTAAAAGTTGTTATTCTGAGAAAATGATTGTTAGTATGAACATGAAACTATATCCAAAAATTATGAGTAAGCTCAAAGTGGAAGTATGTTTTCTAAAATGGTCATCTAGACGTCGTTCTTTCGACTGAAATGACTACCTTTACAAAAATGACTTGTAACTTATTTTTCCGACTATAAACCTATAATTTTTCTGTTTAGATTCATAAAATAGAGTTCAATATGAAACCATAGCAATTTGATTCACTCAAAACGGATTTAAAATGAAGAAGTTATGGGTAAAACAAGATTGGATAATTTTTCTCATTTTAGCTACGTGAAAATTGGTAACAAATCTATTCCAACCATAACTTAATCAACTTGTATTGTATATTATGTAATCTTGAGATACCATAGACACGTATACAATGTTTCGACCTATCATGTCGACACATCTATATATATTTCGGAACAACCATAGACACTCTATATGTGAATGTTGGAGTTAGCTATACAGGGTTGAGGTTGATTCCAAAATATATATAGTTTGAGTTGTGATCAATACTGAGATACGTATACACTGGGTCGTGGATTGATTCAAGATAATATTTATCGATTTATTTCTGTACATCTAACTGTGGACAACTAGTTGTAGGTTACTAACGAGGACAACTGACTTAATAAACTTAAAACATCAAAATATATTAAAAGTGTTGTAAATATATTTTGAACATACTTTGATATATATGTATATATTGTTATAGGTTCGTGAATCAACCAGTGGCCAAGTCTTACTTCCCGACGAAGTAAAAATCTGTGAAAGTGAGTTATAGTCTCACTTTTAAAATCTAATATTTTTGGGATGAGAATACATGCAGGTTTTATAAATGATTTACAAAATAGACACAAGTACGTGAAACTACATTCTATGGTTGAATTATCGAAATCGAATATGCCCCTTTTTATTAAGTCTGGTAATCTAAGAATTAGGGAACAGACACCCTAATTGACGCGAATCCTAAAGATAGATCTATTGGGCCTAACAAACCCCATCCAAAGTACCGGATGCTTTAGTACTTCGAAATTTATATCATATCCGAAGGGTGTCCCGGAATGATGGGGATATTCTTATATATGCATCTTGTTAATGTCGGTTATCAGGTGTTCACCATATGAATGATTTTTATCTCTATATATGGGATGTGTATTGAAATATGAAATCTTGTGGTCTTTTATTATGATTTGATATATATATAGGTTAAACCTATAACTCACCAACATTTTTGTTGACGTTTTAAGCATGTTTATTCTCAGGTGATTATTAAGAGCTTTCGCTGTCGCATACTTAAATAAGGATGAGATTTGGAGTCCATGCTTGTATGATATTGTGTAAAAACTGCATTCAAGAAACTTATTTTGTTGTAACATATTTGTATTGTAAACCATTATGTAATGGTCGTGTGTAAACAGGATATTTTAGATTATCATTATTTGATAATCTACGTAAAGCTTTTTAAACCTTTATTGATGAAATAAAGGTTATGGTTTGTTTTAAAATGAATGCAGTCTTTGAAAAACGTCTCATATAGAGGTCAAAACCTCGCAACGAAATCAATTAATATGTAACGTTTTTAATCAATAAGAACGGGACATTTCAGTTGGTATCCGAGCGTTGGTCTTAGAGAACCAGAATTTTGCATTAGTGTGTCTTATCGAGTTTGTTAGGATGCATTAGTGAGTCTGGACTTCGACCGTGTTTACTTGAAAAATGATTGCTTAACAAATTTTGTTGGAAACTATATATTTTTAACATGTGAATATTATGTGATATATTAATCTCTTAACGCGTTTGATATTATGTGATAGATGTCTACCTCTAGAACAAGTCCCATTGACTCACCTAATAATAATGAAGAGTCAAATGTAAATTGGAATGATTCGTGGACTGATTCACAAGTTCCCGAAGAGGAACCGGAAGAAGAGTCGGAACCGGAAGAAGAATCGGAACCGGAAGAAGAATCAGAACCGGATGAAGAAATAGAACCGGTGGGGGAAATAATAAAACGGTTAAGTAAAAGAAAATCCTCAACCAACCGACCAAGGTTAATTATGGTCAATGGTGTTTCCGCCAAGGAAGCAAAATATTGGGAGGATTACCAATTCTCCGATGAATCGGATTCCGACGAGAATTCCGATGATGTTATAGAAATTACCCCAACTGAATTTAAAAAGGCAAAAGAAAATAATAAGGGAAAGGGCATAAAAATAGAGAAATCTAATTCCAACCCCGATGAACTTTATATGTATCGTCAGCCCCCGAAGTCCTTAAGTTGTAACAATGACCCGGGAACCTCTAAACCACCAGGTTTTTCTAAACCAATGTGGATAACGATGGCTCGTATTAGGGGAACATCATATATTCCTAGAAACTTGGCAAAATGAACCAAAACCGAAGAAGAAGAAACAAGCGAGTCGGAATAAGATAGTTGTATTCGTGTGGTGTAATATAAGTAATATAGTGTGCTTATGCTTTATGATATATGTAAAAATTGCTTGTATTAATAAGTATTTTTTTTATGAATATAACTCTTGTCTATTTTACAGTATAAAAACACAAAATGGATAGACAACCCAATATTTTAAGAGACCTACCCGGAGACATGATTGATGAAATCTTGTCTAGAGTCGGTCAGAATTCTTCGGCACAACTATTTAAGGCGAGATCAGTTTGTAAGACATTCGAAGAACGTTCCAAGAATGCCTTGGTTTATAAAAGGCTTTCGTTCGAAAGATGGGGGATATCACATTGGGAAATCCATAAGTTACGATGTGTTTACTTTGACGCATATATTGCGGGGAACCCAAATGCTATTTTACGCAATGGGTTAAGAAATTATTTTGACTCAATATATCCGAATATTAGACTTCGTGATTTAGAAAAAGCGGCTAACATGCAACATAAAGAAGCATGTTATGCTTACGGATTAGTAATGTTCACTTCTCACCAAAGTGAGAACAAGAACATCGGCCTACAACTATTAAACAAAACGTTCCCACAAGTGACGGAGTCGGTAATTGGGGTAAGAAATGAGGTTTTTAGATTGTTACGGGACTGTTGGACATTACGTAACCCTCGTCCCTTTGACGATGTTACAACACTCTGTCTTATCAACGGCCATAACGGTTATGTTCCACAAGACCAAGGATGGGAAGTAGTCCTAGTAAAACCAGAATGCATGACTTGTTTCTGGACGTATGAATAACGTGTCTTTATTGCCTTTGCTGAACGACTTGTGTACTAGCTAGAATTATCTTCACAACTATCTTGTATCAAAGTTATTGTGTGCTATATTTCATGCTTTATGTAAAATAAGCGGTATTGTAAGTTTGTAAAATATTGTATAAAAGTTTGAACGCGAAATATTATTATAATCAGTTTTTCATATAGAATTGTAGTAGTTGAATTGTATATTAGCTACTAAATATGAACTTAACGGGTAGGTACTACCCGAATTTAAACTTATAAAACGCTAATATGAAGAAAAAGCTTTTATAAATAACTTCATATTATGCTACGAAATACTATTAACTACTCTTAATATTCTGTATGATTAACTTGTTCCATTTGACTATTTTGAAGGAAATGGCACCGACTACTCGACACACCGTGAATATGAATGAAGAGGAATTCCGTACTTTTCTAGCTTCAAACATAGCCGCAGTACAGGCTGCGCTACATACCAACAATAACCTTGGATCTAGCAGTACAGGAAATCGTGTAGGATGCACCTACAAAGAATTCACTGCCTGCAAACCTTTAGAATTTGATGGAACCGAAGGACCGATCAGATTGAAATGGTGGACCGAGAAGGTCGAATCAGTGTTTGCCATAAGTAAGTGTACTGAAGAGGACAAAGTGAAGTACGCTACGCATACTTTCACAGGTTCTGCGTTAACATGGTGGAATACCTATCTAGAGCAAGTGGGACAAGACGATGCGTACGCACTACCGTGGTCAGCATTCAAGCACTTGATGAACGAGAAGTACCGTCCCAGAACCGAGGTCAATAAGCTCAAGACAGAACTTAGAGGGTTACGAACCCAAGGATTTGATATTACCACGTACGAAAGACGATTCACAGAATTGTGCCTTTTGTGTCCGGGAGCATTCGAAGATGAGGAAGAGAAGATCGACGCGTTTGTGAAAGGATTACCGGAAAGAATCCAAGAAGATATAAGTTCACACGAGCCTGCCTCCATACAACAGGCATGTAGAATGGCTCACAAACTAGTGAACCAGATTGAAGAAAGAATTAAAGAACAGACTGCTGAAGAGGCCAATGTGAAGCAAGTCAAAAGAAAGTGGGAGGAAAACGGTGATAAGAATCACCAATACAACAACAACAACAATTACAACAATAATCGCAACAATTATCCCAACAATCGCAACATCAATCGCAACTACAACAAACGGCCCAACAACAACAACAACAACAACAACAACAACAACAACAACAACAACAACAACAACTACTACAACAATCATCCCAACAACAATAATAACCGCAACAACAACAACAACAATCAGAAGCAGCTATGCCAAAGGTGTGAAAAGTATCACTCGGGGTTCTGCACCAAATTTTGCAACAAGTGTAAAAGAAATGGTCATAGTGCGGTGAAGTGTGAGGTCTACGGACCAGGGGTTAATAGAACGAAAGGAACAAATGGTGTTGGAACGAGTAATGGCAGAGCAAGTAGTGTCGGAGCAAGTTATGCCAATGTAGTTTGTTATAAATGTGGAAAACCGGGCCACATTATTAGAAATTGCCCGAACCAGGAGAACACGAATGGACAAGGCCGCGGAAGAGTTTTCAATATTAATGCGGCAGAGGCACAGGAAGACCCGGAGCTTGTTACGGGTACGTTTCTTATTGATAATAAATATGCTTACGTTTTATTTGATTCGGGTGCGGATAGAAGCTATATGAGTAGAGATTTTTGTGCTAAATTAAGTTGTCCATTGACGCCTTTGGATAGTAAATTTTTACTCGAATTAGCAAATGGTAAATTAATTTCAGCAGATAATATATGTCGGAATCGAGAAATTAAACTGGTTAGCGAAACATTTAAGATTGACTTGATACCAGTAGAGTTAGGGAGTTTTGATGTGATAATCGGTATGGACTGGTTGAAAGAAGTGAAAGCAGAGATCGTTTGTTACAAAAATGCAATTCGCATTATACGAGAAAAAGGAAAACCCTTAATGGTGTACGGAGAAAAGGGCAACACGAAGCTACATCTTATTAGTAATTTGAAGGCACAAAAACTAATAAGAAAAGGTTGCTATGCTGTTCTGGCACACATCGAGAAAGTACAAACTGAAGAAAAGAGCATCAATGATGTTCCCGTCGCAAAAGAATTTCTCGATGTATTTCCGAAAGAATTACCGGGATTACCCCCACATCGATCCGTTGAATTTCAAATAGATCTTGTACCAGGAGCTGCACCAATAGCTCGTGCTCCTTACAGACTCGCACCCAGCGAGATGAAAGAACTGTAAAGCCAATTACAAGAACTTTTAGAGCGTGGTTTCATTCGACCAAGCTCATCACCGTGGGGAGCTCCTGTTTTGTTTGTCAAGAAGAAAGATGGTACATTCAGGTTGTGTATCGACTACCGAGAGTTGAACAAACTTACCATCAAGAACCGTTACCCACTACCGAGAATCGACGACTTATTTGATCAACTACAAGGCTCGTCTGTTTATTCAAAGATTGACTTACGTTCCGGGTATCATCAAATGCGGGTGAAAGAAGATGATATTCCAAAGACTGCTTTCAGAACACGTTACGGTCATTACGAGTTTATGGTCATGCCGTTTGGTTTAACTAATGCACCAGCTGTGTTCATGGACCTTATGAACCGAGTGTGTGGACCATACCTTGACAAGTTTGTCATTGTTTTCATTGATGACATACTTATTTACTCAAAGAATGACCAAGAACACGGTGAACATTTGAGAAAGGTGTTAGAAGTATTGAGGAAGGAAGAATTGTACGCCAAGTTTTCAAAGTGTGCATTTTGGTTTTAAGAAGTTCAATTCCTCGGTCACATAGTGAACACAGAAGGTATTAAGGTGGATCCGGCAAAGAGAGAAACTGTTGAAAAGTGGGAAACCTCGTAAACTCCAAAACACATACGCCAGTTTTTAGGACTAGCTGG
This sequence comes from Rutidosis leptorrhynchoides, assembly GCF_046630445.1. NCBI lineage: Eukaryota > Viridiplantae > Streptophyta > Magnoliopsida > Asterales > Asteraceae > Rutidosis > Rutidosis leptorrhynchoides. Next base: position 341,058,977 of record NC_092338.1, on the reverse strand, counting down.
TTACTACAGAAGATTCATCCAAGACTTTTCCAGAATAGCAAAACCCTTGACTGCATTAACGCATAAAGGGAAGAAATTTGAATGGAATGATGAACAAGAGAAAGCATTTCAGTTATTGAAGAAAAATCTAACTACGGCACCTATATTGTCATTGCCTGAAGGGAATGATGATTTTGTGATTTATTGTGATGCATCAAAGCAAGGTCTCGGTTGTGTATTAATGCAACGAAAGAAGGTGATTGCTTATGCGTCTAGACAATTGAAGATTCACGAACAAAATTATACGACGCATGATTTGGAATTAGGCGCGGTTGTTTTTGCATTAAAGACTTGGAGGCACTACTTATATGGGGTTAAAAATATTATATATACCAACCACAAAAGTCTTCAACACATATTTAATCAGAAACAACTGAATATGAGGCAGCGTAGGTGGATTGAATTATTGAATGATTACGACTTTGAGATTCGTTACCACCCGGGGAAGGCAAATGTGGTAGCCGATGCCTTGAGCAGGAAGGACAGAGAACCCATTCGAGTAAAATCTATGAATATAATGATTCATAATAACCTTACCACTCAAATAAAGGAGGCGCAACAAGGAGTTTTAAAAGAGGGAAATTTAAAGGATGAAATACCCAAAGGATCGGAGAAGCATCTTAATATTCGGGAAGACGGAACCCGGTATAGGGCTGAAAGGATTTGGGTACCAAAATTTGGAGATATGAGAGAAATGGTACTTAGAGAAGCTCATAAAACCATATACTCAATACATCCTGGAACGGGGAAGATGTACAAGGATCTCAAGAAACATTTTTTGTGGCCGGGTATGAAATCCGATGTTGCTAAATACGTAGGAGAATGTTTGACGTGTTCTAAGGTCAAAGCTGAGCATCAGAAACCATCAGGTCTACTTCAACAACCCGAAATCCCGAAATGGAAATGGGAAAACATTACCATGGATTTCATCACTAAATTGCCAAGGACTGCAAGTGGTTTTGATACTATTTGGGTAATAGTTGATCATCTCACCAAATCAGCACACTTCCTGCCAATAAGAGAAGATGACAAGATGGAGAAGTTAGCACGACTGTATTTGAAGGAAGTCGTCTCCAGACATGGAATACCAATCTCTATTATCTCTGATAGGGATGGCAGATTTATTTCAAGATTCTGGCAGACATTACAGCAAGCATTAGGAACTCGTCTAGACATGAGTACTGCCTATCATCCACAAACTGATGGGCAGAGCGAAAGGACGATACAAACGCTTGAAGATATGCTACGAGCATGTGTTATTGATTTCGGAAACAGTTGGGATCGACATCTACCGTTAGCAGAATTTTCCTACAACAACAGCTACCATTCAAGCATTGAGATGGCGCCGTTTGAAGCACTTTATGGTAGAAAGTGCAGGTCTCCGATTTGTTGGAGTGAATTGGGGGATAGATAGATTACGGGTCCGGAGATTATACAAGAAACTACCGAGAAGATCATTCAAATTCAACAACGGTTGAAAACCGCCCAAAGTCGACAAAAGAGCTACGCTGACATTAAAAGAAAAGATATAAAATTTGAAATTGGAGAGATGGTCATGCTTAAAGTTGCACCTTGGAAAGGCATTGTTCGATTTGGTAAACGAGGGAAATTAAATCCAAGGTATATTGGACCATTCAAGATTATTGATCGTGTCGGACCAGTAGCTTACCGACTTGAGTTACCTTAACAACTCGCGGCTGTACATAACACTTTCCACGTCTCGAATATGAAGAAATGTTTTGCTAAAGAAGATCTCACTATTCCGTTAGATGAAATCCAAATCAACGAAAAACTTCAATTCATCGAAGAACCCGTCGAAATAATGGATCGTGAGGTTAAAAGACTTAAGCAAAACAAGATACCAATTGTTAAGGTTCGATGGAATGCTCGTAGAGGACCCGAGTTCACCTGGGAGTGTGAAGATCAGATGAAGAAGAAATACCCGCATCTATTTCCAGAAGATTCGTCAACACCTTCAACAGCTTAAAATTTCGGGACGAAATTTATTTAACGGGTAGGTACTGTAGTGACCCGAACTTTTCCATGTTTATATATATTAATTGAGATTCATATTTACATGATTAAATGTTTCTAACATGTTAAGCAATCAAACTTGTTAAGACTTGATTAATTGAAATATGTTTCATATAGACAATTGACCACCCAAGTTGACCGGTGATTCACGAACGTTAAAACTTGTAAAAACTATATGATGACATATATATGGATATATATATATATAGTTAACATGATACTATGATAAGTAAACATATCATTAAGTATATTAACAATGAACTATATATGTAAAAACAAGACTACTAACTTAATGATTTTTAAACGAGACATATATGTAACGATTATCGTTGTAAAGACATTTAATGTATATATATCATATTAAGAGATATTCATACATGATAATATCATGATAATATAATAATTTAAAATCTCATTTGATATTATAAACATTGGGTTAACAACATTTAACAAGATCGTTAACCTAAAGGTTTCAAAACAACACTTACATGTAACGACTAACGATGACTTAACGACTCAGTTAAAATGTATATACATGTAGTGTTTTAATATGTATTTATACACTTTTGAAAGACTTTAATACACTTATCAAAATACTTCTACTTAACAAAAATGCTTACAATTACATCCTCGTTCAGTTTCATCAACAATTCTACTCGTATGCACCCGTATTCGTACTCGTACAATACACAGCTTTTAGATGTATGTACTATTGGTATATACACTCCAATGATCAGCTCTTAGCAGCCCATGTGAGTCACCTAACACATGTGGGAACCATCATTTGGCAACTAGCATGAAATATCTCATAAAATTACAAAAATATGAGTAATCATTCATGACTTATTTACATGAAAACAAAATTACATATCCTTTATATCTAAACCATACACCAACGACCAAAAACACCTACAAACACTTTCATTCTTCAATTTTCTTCATCTAATTGATCTCTCTCAAGTTCTATCTTCAAGTTCTAAGTGTTCTTCATATATTCTACAAGTTCTAGTTACATAAAATCAAGAATACTTTCAAGTTTGCTAGCTCACTTCCAATCTTGTAAGGTGATCATCCAACCTCAAGAAATCTTTGTTTCTTACAGTAGGTTATCATTCTAATACAAGGTAATAATCATATTTAAACTTTGGTTCAATTTCTATAACTATAACAATCTTATTTCAAGTGATGATCTTACTTGAACTTGTTTTCGTGTCATGATTCTGCTTCAAGAACTTCGAGCCATCCAAGGATCCGTTGAAGCTAGATCCATTTTTCTCTTTTCCAGTAGGTTTATCCAAGAAACTTATAGTAGTAATGATGTTCATAACATCATTCGATTCATACATATAAAGCTATCTTATTCGAAGGTTTAAACTTGTAATCACTAGAACATAGTTTAGTTAATTCTAAACTTGTTCGCAAACAAAAGTTAATCCTTCTAACTTGACTTTTAAAATCAACTAAACACATGTTCTATATCTATATGATATGCTAACTTAATGATTTAAAACCTGGAAACACGAAAAACACCGTAAAACCGGATTTACGCCGTCGTAGTAACACCGCGGGCTGTTTTGGGTTAGTTAATTAAAAACTATGATAAACTTTGATTTAAAAGTTGTTATTCTGAGAAAATGATTATTATTATGAACATGAAACTATATCCAAAAATTATGGTTAAACTCAAAGTGGAAGTATGTTTTCTAAAATGGTCATCTAGACGTCGTTCTTTCGACTGAAATGACTACCTTTACAAAAATGACTTGTAACTTATTTTTCCGACTATAAACCTATAATTTTTCTGTTTAGATTCATAAAATAGAGTTCAATATGAAACCATAGCAATTTGATTCACTCAAAACGGATTTAAAATGAAGAAGTTATGGGTAAAACAAGATTGGATAATTTTTCTCATTTTAGCTACGTGAAAATTGGTAACAAATCTATTCCAACCATAACTTAATCAACTTGTATTGTATATTATGTAATCTTGAGATACCATAGACACGTATACAATGTTTCGACCTATCATGTCGACACATCTATATATATTTCGGAACAACCATAGACACTCTATATGTGAATGTTGGAGTTAGCTATACAGGGTTGAGGTTGATTCCAAAATATATATAGTTTGAGTTGTGATCAATACTGAGATACGTATACACTGGGTCGTGGATTGATTCAAGATAATATTTATCGATTTATTTCTGTACATCTAACTGTGGACAACTAGTTGTAGGTTACTAACGAGGACAACTGACTTAATAAACTTAAAACATCAAAATATATTAAAAGTGTTGTAAATATATTTTGAACATACTTTGATATATATGTATATATTGTTATAGGTTCGTGAATCAACCAGTGGCCAAGTCTTACTTCCCGACGAAGTAAAAATCTGTGAAAGTGAGTTATAGTCCCACTTTTAAAATCTAATATTTTTGGGATGAGAATACATGCAGGTTTTATAAATGATTTACAAAATAGACACAAGTACGTGAAACTACATTCTATGGTTGAATTATCGAAATCAAATATGCCCCTTTTTATTAAGTCTGGTAATCTAAGAATTAGGGAACAGACACCCTAATTGACGCGAATCCTAAAGATAGATCTATTGGGCCTAACAAACCCCATCCAAAGTACCTGATGCTTTAGTACTTCGAAATTTATATCATATCCGAAGGGTGTCCCGGAATGATGGGGATATTCTTATATATGCATCTTGTTAATGTCGGTTACCAGGTGTTCACCATATGAATGATTTTTATCTCTTTGTATGGGATGTGTATTGAAATATGAAATCTTGTGGTCTATTATTATGATTTGATATATATATATAGGTTAAACCTATAACTCACCAACATTTTTGTTGACGTTTTAAGCATGTTTATTCTCAGGTGATTATTAAGAGCTTCCGCTGTCGCATACTTAAATAAGGATGAGATTTGGAGTCCATGCTTGTATGATATTGTGTAAAAACTGCATTCAAGATACTTATTTTGTTGTAACATATTTGTATTGTAAACCATTATGTAATGGTCGTGTGTAAACAGGATATTTTAGATTATCATTATTTGATAATCTATGTAAAGCTTTTTAAACCTTTATTGATGAAATAAAGGTTATAGTTTGTTTTAAAATGAATGCAGTCTTTGAAAAACGTCTCATATAGAGGTCAAAACCTCGCAACAAAATCAATTAATATGGAACGTTTTTAATCAATAAGAACGGGACATTTCAGTAATACCCAAGAAATATTTAGATTTCGCATTAATAAGTTACACTGTACACTCTTCAGTTCTGATTCAACAGTCATTAACAATACTGCTCAAATCTGCACATATACGTATCCGTTCACCAAAGAACAACTATTTTCATTCAAATTCAATTTCATATTCGGATTTTGACCGATCAGAATCCAAGTCAAGATTTGACAAGTGGCATAATGAAGAAAATTATGGACTAAATAAAATTGATTAGAAACAAATTAATTAACTACGTAAAATTTTAAACCTATACTAACCAAATCCTAGCTAACTGTTCCTATACCCGTTATGACTATTTCCTTATTAAATTTTATTTATTATCATTTTAATTATCGCAATTTTAATTATCGCAATTTATTTATCGCAATTTTAATACTCGCAATTTTATTTATCATCATTTAAATACTGTTATTTATTTTACGCACTTTATTTATTATCATTTAAATACTGTCATAATATACTAGTCTTGGTTAATCCCGAGACAATATAATATAATCTTGATTAATTCTAAAATTATATTTTGGACCATTGGACTATTGGACTATTGGACTATTGGACTATTGGACTACTAACATTGGACTACTAACCTTGGACAATTAAAAGTATTAAAAGAGTAGGAAATATTATTAATAACACATTTTGATTTAAAATATCGTTAATACTCTACAGTTAAACATTTCTTCAAATTTGCCACTTGATTTCATCCTAAACAATCATTCGTATCTTGACGATTACAATTTGCGTTCAAACCCTTCGAAATTCTTGAAAACACCTCGAATTGATAACCAATTATTCAAATATGGTGACATTGAAGGCTGATGAAGTAGCAAAAGTTGTAGAAGGTCTTAATGGCCAAAATTTTGATGATAAAGAATGGAGTGTTGGAAACACTCAATAGAAATTGGTACTGGAAAATAGACTGAGCAAACCATGAAGAAGACTGTTGACAAATCATAAAGATTAATCCCGTACTTACAGAATCCATATGATTCAGTATCTGCTGAAATCTTTAGCAAATACTTTGCTCATTACTTATTCTAAATCCTTACGGAAAAGTTCTGCAACATCATTTGATTCTAGATATTTTAAATTCTAAGATATCATCGTATCTTTCGTTATAAATATCCTCGATATTTCTGAAGGTATCTTCATAAATATCTTTGTCCAAAATTATCTATCTCTTCGTGCTATCTATGTTACATCATAAAAGAAACTGTTTTAGTTTCTATCCTTCTGTAAAATTTGACTTTAAATTATGATTGAATTCCTAGAGAAGTGTTGGGAATTGAAGCATGAGTTAGTATAATATAATGACGCCAGCCAACGTGATTATATTACAGTAAGTCATGCTGAATTTCTAATGGAACGTGATGATGGTTCACAGATCATATCCTCATCATGAACCATGTTACATAACTCTTTCATTCTGCTTAACCTCTAAACATATCAAGAAAATGTATTTGCTTGATATTCCTAATTTTCCGTAATTTTTGGTAAATTACCAAATCAAATTGTACTATTACATTTCTTTCTGCTTAGTATATTATGATCATTCAAAACTTCATACCTACGAATTTTGGAACATTACTTGCTTTACTTAAGGTCAAGAACCAGATTAGATTTAGCATTTTCACAATCTTTTGAAAGTATGAATTGAGGAAGAAAGTATAAGAATTGGTGAAAATAATGGAACGGATGAGGTTGATTTATAGTGAAATATCAGACATAGCAATCGAGGCAGATCACCGCATTTAATCGAAAAGGATCATAATTTTCTTAACTACCAAAGAATCAAATTTTATTCAGATTACGAAAATTTTCTTTAAATCCCTTGAATCCCGGAGATCAGCCTAGACTACGTCAAAAGTTAAGACAAATCTCTATTTCCACATTTCACTCTTTTTGTGATAGTTTCACTTATACTCTTCGTGTAATCGAATTATTTTATTCATATTACTCAATGATGATAAAACTCTATTTATCAACTCATATTCGTCATGAAAACATTTTTATTGTTAGCCATGATGACCTCAATCAAATTTCGGGACGAAATTTCTTTAACGGGTAGGTACTGTCACGACTTGAAAAATTTCAACTAATTTTAAAACAAACTCTCGATACGATTTAATATTTTTGACACGATAACCAAAGTCTGTAATCTTGAGTCTCAAAAAATTCTGAACTGTTTCATATATTCAATTGACCTTCGACCATTCCCGACGATTCACGAACAATTATTTGTATACATACATATATATATATATATATATATATATATATATATATATATATATATATATATATATATATATATATATATATATATATATATATATATATATATATATATATATATATATATATATATATATATATATATATATAGTGGTAGGATCAAGAGGGAAGTAACCAATCGGGGGGAAGCGGGGGAAGCAAAAACTTTTTTTTTTTCGTTTTTTGAAAAAAATTTGTTCACGAACATTATATATGGGATGAAAATATGAACATTTAATAAAGACACTTTGTGATAAATGTTTTTATTTTGGCAGAAAAATGCTCGAAGAAGTAATATATAACAATTATCGTGTTTTTCGAGCGTATGTTGAGGTTTTAGCTATTAGGGTTTAGATATTAGGGTTTATAAGGTTTAGATATTAGGGTTTAGAAATTTAGGGATAGGGTTTAGATTTAAGGTCTAGATTTAAGATTCAGATTGAGTTTTTAACACGAATGGTTTAGAGTTTAGGGTTTAGGGTTTAGGGTTTAGGGTTTAGAGTTTAGGGTTTGGTGTTTTGGGTTTATGGAATAAACCCAAAATACCAAACACTAAACCCTAAAATCTAAACCCTAAACCCTAAACTCTAAATCGGGATAAATTTTACTTCACAAAACATGAAAAAAAAACGTTCATATTCTTCACGAACAATATTATCTTGAATGTTATTTTTGTCGACCGTTTTCTTGCCTAAATAATAACATTCATCACGAAGTGTCTTTTCTAAATGTTCTTATTTTCGTGTGATCTTGATGCCGGAAAAAAAAAATTTCAAAAAAACGGAAAAGAATAAAATTTGTTCCCCCCGCTTCCCCCCGATTGGTTACTTCCCCATTGATCCTGCCCATATATATATATATATATATATATATATATATATATATATATATATATATATTATAATTTAAAATATTAATTAGATTAATATATAATATATTTATTTTAGTAGTTAAACTTGCTATTTAAAACTGTTTATATATAGAAAGAGAAAATATTAAAATATATGATTTCGAGCTTAATTAGTAAACGTCAGTAACACTCGGTTGACGTTTCGTTAGTTTTAATATATAGATATAATACATGTTCATGAGGGATTAAGATAAAAGTTGGACTGTAGATTAATTACGAAGATTTTAGACTTGTTAAAAATAATTTTTACCTTTTTAAGTTTAGATATTAGTTCTCCGTACATATTAATTGGAACAAAAAAATAAATAATTATAGAACCTTTTTGATCAGGTTTCAAACAGTTAATGACTGAAATAAATAAATGGACTTAATTTTTAAATTTGGGATTTTTTTTAGGAACACTTTTATACGTTAACTGGTTAGCAATGGACACTATATAATACTCCGTGAAATAATAATAAGTTAAAACTCCGGCTGCTAACTGTTTATGATATATGATTGAGTTTACTATTTCCCTTTTAATATTATAATGTTTTCTGTTTCCTTTCACATTCTAATATCTAATCTATCTATGTTATAAATATATACATACTTACATATGAGTATGACCAACCATAACCATCTATCATTTTATTTTCTGTTTGCTCTTGTACGTCCGAGAATCACCATCAAACACCAACCTGCACAACCACAAGCCAACCGGGAACCACCACCACGGTCATCATATATATATATATATATATATATATATATATATATATATATATATATTTCATTTTTTATTTCAATCCGACAACCAAGATACCCAAAACCATCCCACGCTTGTTTTAATTGCTTCTGTTCAAACCATAAACTAACCAAATGATGGTGTGTTTATACTGTTACGATTACTTTCTGCTTTAACTACCACAACCGGCACCACCTGCACCACTCCACAATCACCATGATTTCATCCTCTCCGTTCGAATCACCTTCTTCACACCTCACCACCTTTAACCTAGAACCACCATCACCACAATAACCACCATCGAACCACCATGAATCACGAAGCAAACACCATCATCAAACCCATGTTAACTTCTACGACTGCTATGCTTGTCATCTGTTTTCTTTTTAAATCGCCAAACAACCATCACCACTCCATCGTGGCTGTTAATTTCTGTTTCGTTAATAACCTGCAAATCACCACCCTACTTATTGTTTATGTTCTTTTTGATTGAATCATCACCAACTTAAACCCATCACAATCAAACCATCATTCAACTACTGTAGCTACTGCTCGCTTTTATTTTCTGTTTCAATCGAGCATCGAAAAACCTACTGTTGCAGCACCTGCGTATTTCTGTGTACCGTTCAGATGAAGAAGAAGAAGATGAATAGTAATAATGAAGATGATAAAATAAGTTGATAAAAAGGATCGTAATATCATGAAGATGATGATGATTACAATCGTGATAATAAAGAGGAATGATGATCGTAGAATGTGAGTGATTGATATTGATGACAACCGAAGACAAAAAAATTTCTTCTCTACTGTCGAACTTGTAACAAGAATAGGGATTAAATTGGGCTACTGGATTACGTTAATGGACTGTTATAATTCAGTTCTATTTGGGCCACAGGTTTTTATGTTGGGCCGAATTTTAGTTGGGCTGTTAGCAGGCTAGAAACAGGAAACAGAAATATAACGGGTTATATATAACTGGAGTGATAATAACTTCAGAAAAACATGTTAGACTAGATGGTTAGAAATGGTGTTGGGTGAACGAGAGGTTGTGGGTTCAAGCCGTACATCGGCGTTATAATTTTTTAAAAAGTCTATTCTTTGAGGTAGTATTATTATTATTATTATTATTATTATTATTATTATTATTATTATTATTATTATTATTATTATTATTATTATTATTATTATTATTATTATTATTATTATTATTATTATTATTATTTTCATTATTATTATTATTATTATTATTATTATTATTATTATTATTATTATTATTATTATTACTAATTATTGTTATTAAGTTTATTATTATTATTATTATTATTATTAATTATTGTTATTAAGTTTATTATTATTATTATTATTATTATTATTATTATCATTAATACAATTTATTATTATTATTATTATTATCATGTTATAATTATTATTTTCATTATTATCATTAGTAGTAAAAATGGTTATTTTATAGTTATTATCAGTATCATTATTATTATCATTATTACTAAAAGTATCATTTTTAATTAAAATTAGTATTATCATTAAAATTAATTTTTTTTTTAAATTTATCATTTTTATTAAAATTATTATTATTATTAAAATTATCATTTTTACTACTAGTATCATTATTATTATTACTATAACTATATTATTATTATTATTATTATCAATACTACTATTAATATTATTATTATTACTATAATAAAAATTAGTTACATAAAAATATATTTAAAACTATATTAATATAATAAATATTAATTATTGATTTAAAAGCATATAAAATAAATATATTAATTAAGTTATTAACAAAACATATAATTTATTAAGATAACATTTATATCACTAATAATATACGAATTTGTTCGATTACAATTATATGTGTTAATATATATATAAATGATATAGGTTCGTGAATCCGAGGCCAACCCTGCACTTGTTCAGTGCCGTCATATGCATATTTACTACGAAATACAGTATCGTGAGTTTCATTTGCTCCCCTTTTAAATGCTTTTGCAATATATATTTTTGGGCTAAGAATACATGCGCTGCTTTTATAAATGTTTGACGAAATAGACACAAGTAATTAAAACTACATTCTATGGCTGGATTATGAATACCGAATATCACCCTTTTTAGTCTGGTAATCTAAGAATTAGGGAACAGAAACCCTAATTGACGCGAATCCTAAAGATAAATCTATTGGGCCTAACAAACCCCATCTGGGTTACGGATGCTTTAGTACTTCGATTTTATCATATCCGATGAGAGTCCCGGAATGATAGGGATATTCTAGATGCATTCTGTTAATGTCGGTTACCAGGTGTTCACCATATGAATGATTTTTATACACAGGTTATGTGTATCATGTTTTGTACACGGGTTACGTGTGCGATTAAATATTTGAAATCTTGTGATCTATTAAAATATTGAAATGATTGTTACGATAAACTAATGAACTCACCAACCTTTTAGTTGACACTTTTAAACATGTTTATTCTCAAGTATGAAAGAAATCTTCCGATGTAATGCTCATTTTAAAGATTTTACTTGGAGTCGTTCATGGAATATTTCAAAAGACGTTGCATTCGAGTCATTGAGTTCAACAAGATTATTATTAAGTCATTTATAGTTTAGATATATTATAAAATGGTATGCATACCTGTCAACTTTCGTTGTAATGAAATTTTATCTTTTAAAAACGAATGCAATGTTTGTGAAACTTATCATATAGAGGTCAAATACCTCGCAATGAAATCAACTATTGTGAATCATTTATAATCGGTATGAATGGGTCCTTTAACCTAAGATGACAGTTTTCTTGTAGTGTCATCAAAACACTTATCGTTATGGGTCAAGATTAGTATAATCGTTGAGCATAAACCCACATTCTCCCACAACAGTATTTATTAGGGGATGTATTCTTGCTGGTACATGCCATAGTGCTTAGATGATGAGGACCATTATTGTTTGAAGGGACGTTCATTATGTGTAGAAGTACTAAAGGCAAAGCCGCTATTTTGGTCATAATATTTCAAACTTGGTCACAACGCACTTTAGAATTACTAATTTGCTCACATGTTTCCAATACAAGTACGAGAACAGACACTCAAGGGGCAGCGCCCCCTTGCGGGGGTTAAGGGGCAGCGCCCCTGGTTGGGGGCCCGCCCCCAGGTGAGCGGGCAGGGGTCGAGGGGGCAGCGCCCCGAGCCCCACCCCGAAACCTCAACAGAATTTGCACTATTCGTTACATAGAAACATTGCATTTGAATAAGTGTCAATGAATAGTTGTACCTTTTGGTATAACCGAATTTCCCGCCAAAATTGAAGGGTTACACCCTTTCGGCTTAACTGTTTTCCTATAATAGTTCATGGACGTTTTTATTCATTCATTCTGCATTCATCAAACCAACAAAAACACACACATATTCTCTAACAATTTGATCAGTGATTTCATTGCCAAAAACACTGATTGCGTTCTTGTCTTATCCCTGTAAAGATTTCGTGCAACCGAGGCAATCGTAGGGTCGAAATACTTTATAGAGACAGTGATTACACGATTCAAGAACGAATCCGGCAGTCAATTGATACCTGATTTCTATCGGTGCACAAAATAGAAACTTCAATTTTTTTTTATCTTGTATTTGACTTTTTACAAATACCGTTAACCTATTTCACTTTTAAAAAATACTCTTATTAGTTTAAGCTATTTATATAATTAATAGCTTATTTGTGTTTCCTTATTCAAATATTATCATATATATCATATTAGTCCTAGATTAAGTAAAAGTCTATTTCGTGTCTTACATACATCCATCCGTGTGTACATGGTGAAATCAATTTATCTTTTGAATAATAACAATACCAGTTGCATTTTCTTTGCATTCATATTCACGTATTATATGTGTTTGGCTATTAAGAATACGTTTGTGTTCTTAATTATTTTGTTGTGAAGAGCGTTTGTCTTTCAACGTATCTTAATTCTTATCAAGTCGTTTCTCCACCAACATGTTGAATTTTTTTTTATTAGGATTAAAGCACGTGAGCCCTAACAAGACTTGATAACCCTAGGTTATCAAACCCACTTACAATAAACGAAAATAATTGATGTATACGAAGAAACTAGCAAAAAACGATAAAGACAAGAGAATTTAACGAGGTTATATGTAATCACGAATGATTACTTTAATCCTCGGCCACCAAAGAGAGTTCTTTATTGATAAAATTCGTGGATACATGTATGAGTTACAATAAGATGCTTAAATAGGCAAAACTAAACAAAGAAATAGCTTTGAGAACAAGAAAACTCGATTTTGGAAACTTCCTCGCAGATGAAGCCGCGCCGCGCCGCGCCTCTAAGGCAAAAACCAAAACAGTAGCTTTTTCGTCTTGACCCCTTGTTCATGCTCTAGGCCGCGTCGCACCTAGGAGAGGCCGCGACGCTCCTCCACTAGTGAACCGAATTCTTCCTTTTTTTCAAATCCTTGTTTAACTCACTTCGCACTCCAACAATCTCCCACTCGAAGAGATGTTAAAAAGCATCCATCTTAACCTGACATCATCAACATCATCATCCCACAATAACAACTTAACCCGCTAATTATATCTCCTTTTGATACCGCCGGATTTGCACCCAGATCACGCCGCACTTCATTCGATAACCTTCGAACAAGTGAAGTCTTTCGATACCAAAAATTACCGCTAAGCTATAATTCGATCTTTATGTTACTAGCTTGGGAAACAAGAACCTCTCTTTAGCTATGGCACATAACTCCTTAGTTTAGGAGATAACGGGTCGTTTGAGTCTGACCTGACCCAATTAACCCCATCGCCCAAGCGATCCACCCGTACACAATTTCATCCACACGATTCAACTTTCCAACAAAGAATAAACCCGCTGGTAGATCAAACATGTGGATAACACCATTAAGGCAGCCGTGTGAGAACGCAATCACACCCTTCATCTTCCACATAACCGCTTTTGCTTTCACATTGGAACATCAACCACATACGTGAGTACGTCTTTTGACAAACTCGATTTTCCATCCCGAGCCAACTCCCTCTATACGGATGTATCATTAACCTTGACTCTTAAGAAAACCTCTTGTTCATCTTCCTCGATCGACCATAACAAAGTTGCCATTGGAGAAGGTCTACCCGAAGTACCAAAAGCTCTAGTGTACCCAATTCGACCCGAATTTTCACTAGCTTCAACTTCCTTTGAGCTCCCACTCAAATAAGATCCCTCAATAATTCCGGAAAGCATTAGCATGCTAGGACTTTTGACATCCACAAAATCACCTAGCCATTCCTCTTTAGGAACTTCAACCATATACATGGTTCCCCTTTAAACCCGCGAGCAACCACGTAATCTCCCTTAAACACTACCCACTTTTGATCTCCAAATAGGACATGACAATTATCGTCATCCAATTGCCCAACCGAAATCAACCGACTCTTGAGCTTTGGAACGAACCGCAAATTCCTCAAGAACTAAGCATAATTCAAGTGTCTAACCACGAGATCACCAATACCAGCAATTTCAAGTATACTCCCATTCGCAACTCGAACCTTCCGGAGTATTCCTTGAAGTTCACCATTGAAATATCCCGTTCATATTGATTATAAACGTTCCATATTAATTGATTTCGTCGCGAGGTTTTGACCTCTATATGAGATGTTTTTCAAAGACAGCATTCATTTTTAAAACAACCATAACCTTTATTTGATCGATAAAGGTTTAAAAAGCATTATGTAGATTATCAAATAATGATAATCTAAAATATACCATTTACACACAACCATTACATAATGGTTTACAATAAGAATATATTACATCAAAAATAAGTTTCTTAAATGCAGTTTTTACATAATATCATACAAGCATGGACTCCAAATCTTGTCCTTATTTTAGTATGCAACAGCGGAAGCTCTTAATAATCACCTGAGAATAAACATGCTTTAAACGTCGACAAAAATATTGGTGAGTTATAGGTTTAACCTATATATTTATCAATCGAAATAATAGACCACAAGATTTCATATTTCAATACATCCCATACATAGAGATAAAAATCATTCATACGGTGAACACCTGGTAACCGACATTAACAAGATGCATATAGAATATCCCCATCATTCCGGGACACCCATCGGACATGATAATTTCGAAGTACTAAAGCATTCCAAATTCCAGAATGGGGCTTGTTGGGCCCGATAGATCTATCTTTAGGATTCGCGTCAATTTGGGGGTCTGTTCCCAAATTCTTAGGCTACCAAGCTAAAAAGGGGCATATTCGGCTTCGATCATTCACCCATATAAAGTAGTTTCATTTACTTGTGTCTATTTCGTAAAATATTTATAAATTTGCATGTATTCTCATCCCAAAATATTAGATTTTAAAAGTGGGACTATAACTCACTTTCACAGATTTTTACTTCGTCGGGAAGTAAGACTTAGCCACTGGTCAATTCATGAACCTATAACAAATATGTACATATATATCAAAGTATGTTCAAAATATATTTACAACATTTTTAATACGTTTTAATGTTTTAAGTTTATTAAGTCAGCTGTCCTCGTTAGTAACCTACAACTAGTTGTCCATAGTTAGATGTACAGAAAATAAATTGATATATATTATCTTGACCCAATCCACGACCCAGTGTATACATGTCTCAGGCTAGATCACAACTCAAAGTATATATATTTTTGGAATCAACCTCAACCCTGAATAGCTAACTCCAACATTACTGCATATAGAGTGTCTATGGTTGTTCCAAATAATATATATATAGATGGGTCGATATGATATGTCAAAACATTTGCATACGTGTCTATGGTATCCCAAGATTAAATAATATATTAGAATACATGTATAATATAATACAAGTTAGCTAGGATATGATTAATATAGATTTGTTACCAATTTTCACGTAGCTACAACAAGCAAAAATATCCAATCTTGTTTTACCCATAACTTCTTCGTTTTAAATCCGTTTTGAGTGAATCCAATTGCTATGGTTTCATATTGAATTTAAGTTTATGAATCTATACATAAAAATTATAAGTTTATAATCCGAAATACAGGTTACAAGTCGTTTTAGTAAAGGTAGTCATTTTAGTCGAAAAAACGACGTCTAGATGACCATTTTGGAAAACATACTTCCACTTTGATTTTAACCATGATTTTTAGATATAGTTTCATGTTCATAAGAAAAATAATTTTCCTAGAAGAACAACTTTTAAATCAAAGTTTATCATAATTTTTAATTAACTAACCCAAAACAGCCCGCGGTGTTACTACGACGGTGTATATCCAGTTTTACGGTGTTTTTCGTGTTTTCAGGTTTTAAATCATTAAGTTAACATATCATATAGATATAGAACATGTGTCTAGTTGATTTTAAAAGTCAAGTTAGAAGGATTAACTTTTGTTTGCGAACAAGTTTAGAATTAACTAAACTATGTTCTAGTGATTTCAAGTTTAAACCTTCGAATAAGGTAGTTTTATATATATGAATCGAATGATGTTATGAACATAATTACTACCTCAGGTTTTGTGGATAAACCTACTAGAAATGAGAAAAATAGATCTAGCTTCAAAGGATCCTTGGATGGCTTGAAAGTTCTTGAAGCAGAATCATGACACGAAAACAAGTTCAAGTAAGATTTCCACTCGAAATAAGATTGTTATAGTTATAGAAATTGAATCAAAGTTTGAATACGAGTATTACCTTGTATTAGAAAGATATTTTACTGTAAATAAGAAAGATTTCTTGAGGTTGGATGATCACTTTACAATATTGGAAGTAAGCTAGCAAACTTAGAAGTATTCTTGATTTTATGAAACTAGAACTTATAGAATTTATGAAGAACACTTAGAACTTGAAGATAGAACTTGAGAGAGATCAATTAGATGAAGAAAATTAAAGAATGAAAGTGTTTGTAGGTGTTTTTGGTCGTTGGTTTATGGATTAGATATAAAGGATGTGTAATTTTGTTTACATGTAAATAAGTCATGAATGATTACTAATATTTTTGTAATTTTATGAGATATTTTATGCTAGTTGCCAAATGATGGTTCCCACATGTGTTAGGTAACTCAAATGGGCTGCTAAGAGCTGATCATTGGAGTGTATATACCAATAGTACATACATCTAAAAGCTGTGTATTGTACGAGTACGAATACGGGTGCATACGAGTAGAATTGTTGATGAAACTGAACGAGGATGTAATTGTAAGCATTTTTGTTAAGTAGAAGTATTTTGATAAGTGTCTTGAAGTCTTTCAAAAGTGTATGAATACATATTAAAACACTACATGTATATACATTTTAACTGAGTCGTTAAGTCATCGTTAGTCGTTACATGTAAGTGTTGTTTTGAAACCTTTAAGTTAACGATCTTGTTAAGTGTTGTTAACCCATTGTTTATTATATCAAATGAGATGTTAAATTATTACATTAACATGATATTATGATGTATTAATATATCTTAATATGATATATATACAATTAAATGTCGTTACAACGATAATCCTTACATATATGTCTCGTTTCGAAATCATTAAGTTAGTAGTCTTGTTTTTACATATGTAGTTCATTATTAATATACTTAATGATATGTTTACTTATCATAATACCATGTTAACTATATATATATATATATATCCATATATATGACTTCATATAGTTTTTACAAGTTTTAACGTTCGTGAATCACCGGTCAACTTGGGTGGTCAATTGTCTATATAAAACCTATTTCAATTAATCAAGTCTTAACAAGTTTGATTGCTTAACATGTTGGAAACACTTAATCATATAAATATCAATTTCATTTAATATATATAAACATGGAAAAGTTCGGGTCACTACAGTACCTACCCGTTAAATAAATTTCGTCCCGAAATTTTAAGCAGTTGGAGGTGTTGACGTATCTTCTGGAAATAAGTGCGGGCATTTCTTTTTCATCCGATCTTCTCGTTCTCAGGTGAACTCGGGTCCTCTACAAGCATTCCATCTAACCTTAACAATTGGTATCTTGTTTTGCTTAAGTCTTTTAACCTCACGATCCATTATTTAGACGGGTTCTTCGATGAAATGAAGTTTTTCGTTGATTTGGATTTCGTCTAACAGAATAGTGAGATCTTCTTTAGCAAAACATTTCTTCAAATTCGAGACGTGGAAAGTGTTATGTACAGCCGCGAGTTGTTGAGGTAACTCAAGTCGGTAAGCTACTGGTCCGACACGATCAATAACCTTGAATGGTCCAATATACCTTGTATTTAATTTTTCTCGTTTACCAAATTGAACAACGCCTTTCCAAGGTGCAACTTTAAGCATGACCATTTCTCCAATTTCAAATTCTATATCTTTTCTTTTAATGTCAGCGTAGCTCTTTTGTCGACTTTGGGCGGTTTTCAACCGTTGTTGAATTTGGATGATCTTCTCGGTAGTTTCTTGTATTATCTCCGGACCCGTAATCTGTCTATCCCCCACTTCACTCCAACAAATCAGAGACCTGCACTTTCTATCATAAAGTGCTTCAAACGGCGCCATCTCAATGCTTGAATGGTAGATATTGTTGTAAGAAAATTCTGCTAACGGTAGGTGTCGATCCCAACTGTTTCCGAAATCAATAACACATGCTCGTAGCATGTCTTCAAGCATTTTTATCGTCCTTTCGCTCTGCCCATCAGTTTGTGGATGATAGGTAGTACTCATGTCTAGACGAGTTCCTAATGCTTGCTGTAATGTCTGCCAGAATCTTGAAATAAATCTGCCATCCCTATCAGAGATAATAGAGATTGGTATTCCATGTCTGGAGACGACTTCCTTCAAATACAGTCGTGCTAACTTCTCCATTTTGTCATCTTCTCTTATTGGCAGGAAGTGTGCTGATTTGGTGAGACGATCAACTATTACCCAAATAGTATCAAAACCACTTGCAGTCCTTGGCAATTTAGTGATGAAATCCATGGTAATGTTTTCCCATTTCCATTCCGGGATTTTGGATTGTTGAAGTAGATCTGATGGTTTCTGATGCTCAGCTTTGACCTTAGAACACGTCAAACATTCCCCTACGTATTTAGCAACATCGGCTTTCATACCTGGCCACCAAAAATTTTTCTTGAGATCTTTGTACATCTTCCCTGTTCCAGGATGTATTGAGTATCTGGGTTTATGAGCTTCTCTAAGTACCATTTCTCTCATATCTCCAAATTTTGGTACCCAAAATCCTTTCAGCCCTATACTGGGTTCCGTCTCCCTGAATATTAAGATGCTTCTCCAATCCTTTGGGTATTTCATCCTTTAAATTTCCCTCTTTTAAAACTCCTTGTTGCGCCTCCTTTATTTGAGTAGTAAGGTTAGTGTGAATCATTATATTCATAGCTTTTACTCGAATAGGTTCTCTGTCCTTTCTGCTCAAGGCGTCGGCTACCACATTTGCCTTTCCTGGGTGGTAACGAATCTCAAAGTCATAATCATTCAGTAATTCAATCCAGCTACGCTGCCTCATGTTCAGTTGTTTCTGATTAAATATGTGTTGAAGACTTTTGTGGTCGGTATATATAATACTTTTGACCCCATATAAGTAGTGCCTCCAAGTCTTTAATGCAAAAACAACCACGCCTAATTCCAAATCATGCGTCGTATAACTCTGCTCGTGAATCTTCAATTGTCTAGATGCATAAGCAATTACCTTCGTTCGTTGCATTAATACACAACCGAGACCTTGCTTTGAGGCATCACAATATATTACAAAATCATCATTCTCTTCAGGTAATGACAATATAGGTGCCGTAGTTAACTTTTTCTTCAACAATTGAAACGCTTTTTCTTGTTCATCCTTCCATTCAAATTTCTTAACTTTATGCGTTAATGCAGTCAAGGGTTTTGCTATTTTGGAAAAATCTTGGATGAACCTTCTGTAGTAACCAGCTAGTCCTAAAAATTGGCGTATGTGTTTTGGAGTTTTCGGGGTTTTCCACTTTTCAACGGTTTCAGTATGTGCTGGATCCACCTGAATACCTTCTTTATTCACTATATGACCGAGGAATTGAACTTCTTCTAACCAAAATGCACACTTTGAAAACTTAGCGTACAGTTTTTCTTTTCTTAGCAACTCTAGCACTTTTCTCAAATGTTCTTTGTGCTCTTGATCATTCTTCGAGTAAATAAGTATGTCATCGATGAAGACAATGACAAACTTGTCAAGATATGGCCCACACACTCGGTTCATGAGGTCCATGAACACAGCTGGTGCGTTAGTCAATCCAAACGGCATAACCATAAACTCGTAATGATCGTAATGCATTCTAAAAGCAGTCTTTGGAATATCATCCTCCTTCACCCGCATTTGATGATACCCAGAACGTAAATCAATCTTCGAATAAACTGACGAGCCTTGTAGCTGATCAAATAAGTCGTCGATTCTTGATAGTGGGTAGCGGTTCTTGATGGTAAGTTTGTTCAACTCTCGGTAGTCGATACATAACCTAAATGTACCATCCTTCTTCTTGACAAACAAAACAGGAGCTCCCCACGGTGATGTGGTTGGTCGAATGAAACCACACTCTAAAAGTTATTTTAATTGGCTCTGAAGTTCCTTCATTTCACTAGGTGCGAGTCTGTATGGAGCACGAGCTATTGGTGCAGCTCCCGGTACAAGGTCTATTTGAAATTCAACGGATCGGTGTGGAGGTAGTCCCGGTAATTCTTTCAGAAATACATCGGGAAATTCTTTTGCGACAGCAACATCACTGATGTTCTTTTCTTCAGGTTTAACTTCCTTGATGTGTGCTAGAATGACGTAACAACCTTTTCTTATTAGTTTCTGCGCCTTCAAACTACTAATAAGATTTAATTTTGCGTTGTTTTTTTCTCCGTACACCATTAAAGGTTTTCCTTTTTCACGCACAATGCGAATCGTATTTTTGTAACAAACGACCTCTGCTATCACCTTTTTCAACCAGTCCATACCAATTATTACATCAAAACTCCCTAACTCGACTGGTATTAAATCAATTTAAAACGTTTCATCCCCCAGTTTAATTTCTCTATCCCGACATATATTATCTGCTAAAATTAATTTACCGTTTGCTAATTCGAGTAAAAATTTACTATCCAAAGGCGTCAATGGGAAACTTAATTTAGCACAAAAATCTCTACTCATATAGCTTCTATCCGCACTCGAATCAAATAAAACATAAGCAGATTTATTATCAATAAGAAACGTACCCGTAACAAGCTTCGGGTCTTCCTGCGCTTCTGCCGTATTAATATTGAAAACTCTTCCCCGGCCCTGCCCATTAGTATTCCCCTGATTCGGGCAATTACTTCTAATGTGGCCCGTTTTTCCACATCCATAACAAACAAAGGCGGCATTACTTGTTTCGCCACTATTTGTTCCTTTAGTTCTGTTAAACTTTGGTCCGTAGACCTCACACTTTTTCGCGCCATGGCCAGTTCTTTTACACTTGGTGCAAAATGTCGTGCAGAACCCATTCTGGTGGTACTCTTCACACCTTTGGCATTTTTGGTTTTTGTTGCCGTTGTTGTTATTGAGGTTGTTGTTGAGATTGTTATTATTGTTGGAACGGTTGTTGTAGTTGTTGTTGTTGTTGTTGGGATGTTTGTTGTAGTTATTATTAGGATTACAGTTATTGTTGCGGTTGTTGGGATAGTTGTTGCGATTGTGGTTGTAATTGTTGTTGTTGTTGTTCTGGTGACTCTTGTCACCGTTTTCCTCCCAATTGCTCTTGAGTTGTTTCGTGTTGGCTTCTTCGGCCGCCTGCTCTTTAATTCTTCCCTCAATCTGATTTATGAGTTTATGAGCCATTCGACTTGCCTTTTGTATGGAAGCGGGCTCGTGTGAACTCACATCTTCTTGAATCCTTACTGGTAACCCTTTTACAAACGCGTCGATCTTCTCTTCTTCATCTTCGAACGCTCCCGGACACAATAGGCACAACTCTGTGAATTGTCGTTCATATGTGGTAATGTCGAACCCTTGTATTCGTAACTCCCTAAGTTCTACCTTGAGTTTATTGACTTCGTTTCTAGGACGGTACTGCTCGTTCATCAATTGCTTGAATGCCGACCACGGTAGTGCGTAAGCAGCATTTTGTCCTACCTGTTCAAGATAGGTGTTCCACCACGTTAATGCAGTACCTGTGAAGGTATGCGTAGCGTACTTAACTTTGTCCTCTTCAGTACACTTACATATGGCAAACACCAATTCGACCTTCTCGGTCCACTGTTTCAATCCAATTGGCCCTTCGGTTCCATCAAATTCCAAAGGTTTGCAGGCAGTGAATTCTTTGTAGGAGCATCTGACATGATTTCTTGTGGAATTAGTTCCACTGCTAGATCCAGAGTTATTGTTATGTTGCATCGCACCCTGTACTGCGGCTAAGTTTGCTGCAAGAAAAACACGGAAGTCTTCCTCGCTCATGTTCAAATTCTGACGAGTCGCCGGTGCCATTTCCTTCAAAATAGCCAACTGAATCGAGTTAATCATACAGAATATTAAGAGTAGTCAATAGTATTTCGTAGCATAATATGAACTCATTTATAAAAGCTTTTTCTTCATATTAGTGTTTTATAAGTTTAAATTCGGGTACTACCTACCTGTTAAGTTCATACTTAGTAGCTAATATACAATTCAACTACTACAATTCCATATGAAAAACTGATTATAATAATATATCACATACGAATATTCTTCAAACTTACAACTTCGCTATACTACATATAACATGAAATATAGTACACTTTGATACAGGACAGTTTTGAAGAAAAATCTAGTTAATACGCAAGTTGTTCAGCAAATGAAATAAAGACACGTAATTCATAAGTCCAGAAACAAGTCATGCATTCTGGTTTAACTAAGACGACTTCCCATCCTTGGTCTTGTGGAAAATAACCGTTATGACCATTGGCTAGGCAGCATGTTGTAATGTCGTCAAAAGGACGAGGGTTTCGTAATGTCCAACAGTCTCGTAATAATCTAAAAACCTTGTTTCTCACCCCAACTACTGAATCCGTCACTTGTGGGAAGGTTTTATTTAAAAGTTGCAATCCGATGTTCTTTTTCTCACTTTGGTAAGAAGCGAACATCACTAACCCGTAAGCATAACATGCTTCTTTATGTTGCATGTTAGAAGCTCTTTCTAAAGAACGGAGTCCTATGTTGGGATATGTTGAGTCAAAATAGGTTCGTAACCCGTAGCGTAAAATTGCATCTGGGTTTCCCGCACTAAATGCCTTAAAGAAAAATTGGCGTAACTTAAAGTCTCCCCAATGTGATATACCTCATCTTTCAAAGGAAAGCCTTTTATATACAAAGGCATGCCTGGAATGTCTTTCAAACGTTTGACAAACTAATTTTGCCGTAACTAATTGTAGCGACCCGACCAAATCATGTTTGACGGCGCCGTCTACGTAGGCCCCATTACATGGTCATAAGTCTTTAAGACAAAGTTTGACCGAAAATATGTCGCATTCATTTCATAAGTGTGAGTGTGAGTGTTTCAAAGTTTACAAAAGTAGTTTCCATATCTAGTACATAACGATGTTTAAAGTACAAATGAAACACGTGCGACACAGTTTAAAGTAGTCAAAAGACGCTCCACGATATGCAAGTATACTCGACATCCAAAGCAAGTATCAAAAAGAATGTGCGGAAGCATGTATCACCTAATGTTCAAGGATCTGAGAGAAACATAGAAATCTGTCAACGAAAACGCTGGTGAAATCATAGGTTTAAGTAAGTAAGTGAGTAAAAGTAAGTCGAACCACAAGATTTACATCAATGATAAATAGTAATACATTCTAAAAGTAAGTGCTTGTCCCAAACTTTTCCAAAATCAACCACGCAAGCTCGTAACATGTCCTCTAAGGTTTGAATTGTACGTTCGCTTTGTCCATCGGTTTGAGGATGATATGCGGTGCTCATGTCTAAACGCGTTCCCAACGCTTCTTGCAAGGTACGCCAAAATCTAGAAACAAAACGGCCATCTCGGTCGGAGATAATCGATAAAGGTACACCGTGTCGGGCTACGATCTCCTTGATGTAAAGTTGTGCAAGTTTCTCCATTTTGTCCGTTTCTTTCATGGCAAGGAAGTGTGCGGATTTGGTGAGACGGTCAACAATAACCCAAATAGTATCATAACCGCCCGACGTTTTTAGTAGTTTGGTGATAAAATCCATCGTTATCCTTTCCCACTTCCATTGCGGGATTTCGGGTTGTTGAAGTAATTCGGACGGTCTTTGGTGTTCGGCTTTGACTTTGGAACATGTCAAACACTTGGAAACATAAGTAGCTACGTCCCTTTTAATGTTCGGCCACCAATATTGTTGTTTAAGGTCATGGTACATCTTATTGGCACCTGTAGTGACCCGAACTTTTCCATGTTTATATATATTAATTGAGATTGATATTTACATGATTAAATGTTTCCAACATGTTAAGCAATCAAACTTGTTAAGACTTGATTAATTGAAATATGTTTCATATAGACAATTGACCACCCAAGTTGATCGGTGATTCACGAACGTTAAAACTTGTAAAAACTATATGATGACATATATATGGATATATATATATAGTTAACATGATACTATGATAAGAAAACATATCATAAAGTATATTAACAATGAACTACATATGTAAAAACAAGACTACTAACTTAATGATTTTTAAACGAGACATATATGTAACGATTATCGTTGTAAAGACATTTAATGTATATATATCATATTAAGAGATATTCATACATGATAATATCATGATAATATAATAATTTAAAATCTCATTTGATATTATAAACATTGGGTTAACAACATTTAACAAGATCGTTAACTTAAAGGTTTCAAAACAACACTTACATGTAACGACTAACGATGACTTAACGACTCAGTTAAAATGTATATACATGTAGTGTTTTAATATGTATTTATACACTTTTGAAAGACTTCAATACACTTATCAAAATACTTCTACTTAACAAAAATGCTTACAATTACATCCTCGTTCAGTTTCATCAACAATTCTACTCGTATGCACCCGTATTCGTACTCGTACAATACACAGCTTTTAGATGTATGTACTATTGGTATATACACTCCAATGATCAGCTCTTAGCAGCCCATGTGAGTCACCTAACACATGTGGGAACCATCATTTGGCAACTAGCATGAAATATCTCATAAAATTACAAAAATATGAGTAATCATTCATGACTTATTTACATGAAAACAAAATTACATATCCTTTATATCTAATCCATACACCAACGACCAAAAACACCTACAAACACTTTCATTCTTCAATTTTCTTCATCTAATTGATCTCTCTCAAGTTCTATCTTCAAGTTCTAAGTGTTCTTCATATATTTTACAAGTTCTAGTTACATAAAATCAAGAATACTTTCAAGTTTGCAAGCTCACTTCCAATCTTGTAAGGTGATCATCCAACCTCAAGAAATCTTTGTTTCTTACAGTAGGTTATCATTCTAATACAAGGTAATAATCATATTCAAACTTTGGTTCAATTTCTATAACTATAACAATCTTATTTCAAGTGATGATCTTACTTGAACTTGTTTTCGTGTCATGATTCTGCTTCAAGAACTTCGAGCCATCCAAGGATCCGTTGAAGCTAGATCCATTTTTCTATTTTCCAGTAGGTTTATCCAAGGAACTTAAGGTAGTAATGATGTTCATAACATCATTCGATTCATACATATAAAGCTATCTTATTCGAAGGTTTAAACTTGTAATCACTAGAACATAGTTTAGTTAATTCTAAACTTGTTCGCAAACAAAAGTTAATCCTTCTAACTTGACTTTTAAAATCAACTAAACACATGTTCTATATCTATATGATATGCTAACTTAATGATTTAAAACCTGGAAACACGAAAAACACGGTAAAACCGGATTTACGCCGTCGTAGTAACACCGCGGGCTGTTTTGGGTTAGTTAAAAAACTATGATAAACTTTGATATAAAAGTTGTTATTCTGAGAAAAAGATTTTTATTATGAACATGAAACTATATCCAAAAATTATGGTTAAACTCAAAGTGGAAGTATGTTTTCTAAAATGGTCATCTAGACGTCGTTCTTTCGACTGAAATGACTACCTTTACAAAAACGACTTGTAACTTATTTTTCCGACTATAAACCTATACTTTTTCTGTTTAGATTCATAAAATAGAGTTCAATATGAAACCATAGCAATTTGATTCACTCAAAACGAATTTAAAATGAAGAAGTTATGGGTAAAACAAGATTGGATAATTTTTCTCATTTTAGCTACGTGAAAATTGGTAACAAATCTATTCCAACCATAACTTAATCAACTTGTATTGTATATTATATAATCTTGAGATACCATAGACACGTATACAATGTTTTGACCTATCATGTCGACACATCTATATATATTTCGGAACAACCATAGACACTCTATATGTGAATGTTGGAGTTAGCTATACAGGGTTGAGGTTGATTCCAAAATATATATAGTTTGAGTTGTGATCAATACTGAGATACGTATACACTGGGTCGTGGATTGATTCAAGATAATATTTATCGATTTATTTCTGTACATCTAATTGTGGACAACTAGTTGTAGGTTACTAACGAGGACAGCTGACTTAATAAACTTAAAACATGAAAATATATTAAAAGTGTTGTAAATATATTTTGAACATACTTTGATATATATGTATATATTGTTATAGGTTCGTGAATCAACCAGTGGCCAAGTCTTACTTCCCGACGAAGTAAAAATCTGTGAAAGTGAGTTATAGTCCCACTTTTAAAATCTAATATTTTTGGGATGAGAATACATGCAGGTTTTATAAATGATTTACAAAATAGACACAAGTACGTGAAACTACATTCTATGGTTGAATTATCAAAATCGAATATGCCCCCTTTTATTAAGTCTGGTAATCTAAGAATTAGGGAACAGACACCCTAATTGACGCGAATCCTAAAGATAGATCTATTGGGCCCAACAAGCCCATCCAAAGTACCGGATGCTTTAGTACTTCGAAATTTATATCATATCCGAAGGGTGTCCCGGAATGATGGGGATATTCTTATATATGCATCTTGTTAATGTCGGTTACCAGGTGTTCACCATATGAATGACTTTTATCTCTATGTATGGGATGTGTATTGAAATATGAAATCTTGTGGTCTATTATTATGATTTGATATATATAGGTTAAACCTATAACTCACCAACATTTTTGTTGACGTTTTAAGCATGTTTATTCTCAGGTGATTATTAAGAGCTTCCGCTGTCGCATACTTAAATAAGGACGAGATTTGGAGTCCATGTTTGTATGATATTGTGTAAAAACTGCATTCAAGAAACTTATTTTGTTGTAACATATTTGTATTGTAAACCATTATGTAATGGTCGTGTGTAAACAGGATATTTTAGATTATCATTATTTGATAATCTACGTAAAGCTTTTTAAACCTTTATTGATGAAATAAAGGTTATGGTTTGTTTTAAAATGAATGCAGTCTTTGAAAAACGTCTCATATAGAGGTCAAAACCTCGCAACGAAATCAATTAATATGGAACGTTTTTAATCAATAAGAACGGGACATTTCAGTTGGTATCAGAGCGTTGGTCTTAGAGAACCAGAAAATTTACATTAGTGTGTCTTATCGAGTTTGTTAGGATGCATTAGTGAGTCTGGACTTCGACCGTGTTTTCTTTAAAAATGATTGCTTAACATTTTTGTTGGAAACTATATATTTTTAACATATGAATATTATGTGATATATTAATCTCTTATCGTGTTTGATATTATGTGATAGATGTCTACCTCTAGAACAAGTCCCATTGACTCACCTAATAATAATGAAGAGTCAAATGTAAATTGGAATGATTCGTGGACTGATTCACAAGTTCCCGAAGAGGAACCGGAAGAAGAGTCGGAACCGGAAGAAGAATCGGAACCGGAAGAAGAATCGGAACCGGAAAAAGAAATAGAACCGGTGGGGGAAATAATAAAACGGTTAAGTAAAAGAGAATCCTCAACCAACCGACCAAGGTTAATTATGGTCAATGGTGTTTCCGCCAAGGAAGCAAAATATTGGGAGGATTACCAATTCTCCGATGAATCGGATTCCGACGAGAATTCCGATGATATTATAGAAATTACCCCAACTGAATTTAAAAAGGCAAAAGAAAATAATAAGGGAAAGGGCATAAAAATAGAGAAATCTAATTCCAACCCCGATGAACTTTATATGTATCGTCAACCCCCGAAGTCCTTAAGTTGTAACAATGACCCGGGAACCTCTAAACCACCAGGTTTTTCTAAACCAATGTGGATAACGACGGCTCGTATTAGGGGAACATCATATATCCCTAGAAACTTGGCAAAACGAACCAAAATCGAACAAGAAGAAACGAGCGAGTCGGAATAAGATAGTTATATTCGTGTGGTGTAATATATGTAATATAGTGTGCTTATGCTTTATGATATATGTAAAAAAATTGCTTGTATTAATAAGTATTTTTTTTATGAATCTAACTCTTGTCTATTTTACAGTATAAAAACACAAAATGGATAGACAACCCAATATTTTAAGAGACCTATCCGGAGACATGATTGATGAAATCTTGTCTAGAGTCGGTCAGAATTCCTCGGCACAACTATTTAAGGCGAGATCAGTTTGTAAGACATTCGAAGAACGTTCCAAGAATGCCTTGGTTTATAAAAGGCTTTCATTCGGAAGATGGGGAATATCACATTGGGAAATCCATAAGTTACGATGTGTTTACTTTGACGCATATATTGCGGGGAACCCAAATGCTATTTTACGCAACGGGTTAAGAAATTATTTTGACTCAGTATATCCGAATATAGGACTTCGTGATTTAGAAAAAGCGGCTAACATGCAACATAAAGAAGCATGTTATGCTTACGGGTTAGTAATGTTCGCTTCTCACCAAAGTGAGAACAAGAACATTGGGCTACAACTATTAAACAAAACGTTCCCACAAGTGACGGAGTCGGTAATTGGGGTAAGAAATGAGGTTTTTAGGTTATTACGAGACTGTTGGTCATTACGTAACCCTCGTCCCTTTGATGACGTTACAACACGCTGTCTTATCAACGGCCATAACGGTTATGTTCCACAAGACCAAGGATGGGAAGTAGTCCTAGTAAAACCAGAATGCATGACTTGTTTCTGGACGTATGAATTACGTGTATTTATTGCCTTTGCTGAACGACTTGTGTACTAGCTAGAATTATCTTCACAACTATCTTGTATCAAAGTTATTGTGTGCTATATTTCATGCTTTATGTAAAATAAGCGGTATTGTAAGTTTGTAAAATATTGTATAAAAGTTTGAACGCGAAATATTATTACAATCAGTTTTTCATATAGAATTGTAGTAGTTGAATTGTATATTAGCTACTAAGTATGAACTTAACGGGTAGGTACTACCCGAATTTAAACTTATAAAACGCTAATATGAAGAAAAAGCTTTTATAAATGAGTTCATATTATGCTACGAAATACTATTAACTACTCTTAATATTCTGTATGATTAACTTGATTCCATTTGACTATTTTGAAGGAAATGGCACCGACTACTCGACACACCGTGAATATGAATGAAGAGGAATTCCGTACTTTTCTAGCTTCAAACATAGCCGCAGTACAGGCTGCGCTACATACCAACAATAACCTTGGATCTAGCAGTACAGGAAATCGTGTAGGATGCATCTACAAAGAATTCACTGCCTGCAAACCTTTGGAATTTGATGGAACCGAAGGACCGATCGGATTGAAACGATGGACCGAGAAGGTCGAATCGGTGTTTGCCATAAGTAAGTGTACTAAAGAGGACAAAGTGAAGTACGCTACGCATACCTTCACAGGTTCTGCGTTAACATGGTGGAATACCTATCTAGAGCAAGTGGGACAAGACGATGCGTACGCACTACCGTGGTCAGCATTCAAGCACTTGATGAACGAGAAGTACCGTCCCAGAACCGAGGTCAATAAGCTCAAGACAGAACTTAGAGGGTTACGAACCCAAGGATTTGATATTACCACGTACGAAAGACGATTCACAGAATTGTGCCTATTGTGTCCGGGAGCATTCGAAGATGAGGAAGAGAAGATCGACGCGTTTGTGAAAGGATTACCGGAAAGAATCCAAGAAGATATAAGTTCACACGAGCCCGCCTCTATACAACAGGCATGTAGAATGGCTCACAAACTAGTGAACCAGATTGAAGAAAGAATTAAAGAACAGACTGCTGAAGAGGCCAATGTGAAGCAAGTCAAAAGAAAGTGGGAGGAAAACGGTGATAAGAATCACCAATACAACAACAACAGCAATTACAACAATAATCGCAACAATTATCCCAACAATCGCAACATCAATCGCAACTACAACAAACGGCCCAACAACAACAACAACAATAACAACAACAACAGCAACAGCAACTACAACAATCATCCCAACAACAATAATAACCGCAACAACAACAACAATCAGAAGCAGCTATGCCAAAGGTGTGAAAAGTATCACTCGGGGTTCTGCACCAAATTTTGCAACAAGTGTAAAAGAAATGGTCATAGCGCGGCGAAGTGTGAGGTCTACGGACCAGGGGTTAATAGAACGAAAGGAACAAATGGTGTCGGAACGAGTAATGGCGGAGCAAGTAGTGTCGGAGCAAGTTATGCCAATGTAATTTGTTATAAATGTGGAAAACCGGGCCACATTATTAGAAATTGCCCGAACCAGGAGAACACGAATGGACAAGGCCGTGGAAGAGTTTTCAATATTAATGCGGTAGAGGCACAGGAAGACCCGGAGCTTGTTACGGGTACGTTTCTTATTGACAATAAATCTGCTTACGTTTTATTTGATTCGGGTGCGAATAGAAGCTATATGAGTAGAGATTTTTGTGCTAAATTAAGTTGTCCATTGACGCCTTTGGATAGTAAATTTTTACTCGAATTAGCAAATGGTAAATTAATTTCAGCAGATAATATATGTCGGAATCGAGAAATTAAACTGGTTAGCGAAACATTTAAGATTGATTTGATACCAGTAGAGTTAGGGAGTTTTGATGTGATAATCGGTATGGACTGGTTGAAAGAAGTGAAAGCGGAGATCGTTTGTTACAAAAATGCAATTCGCATTATACGAGAAAAAGGAAAACCCTTAATGGTGTACGGAGAAAAGGGCAACACGAAGCTACATCTTATTAGTAATTTGAAGGCACAAAAACTAATAAGAAAAGGTTGCTATGCTGTTCTAGCACACGTCGAGAAAGTACAAACTGAAGAAAAGAGCATCAATGATGTTCCCATTGCAAAAGAATTTCCCGATGTATTTCCGAAAGAATTACCGGGATTACCCCCACATCGATCCGTTGAATTTCAAATAGATCTTGTACCAGGAGCTGCACCAATAGCTCGTGCTCCTTACAGACTTGCACCCAGCGAGATGAAAGAACTGCAAAGCCAATTACAAGAACTTTTAGAGCGTGGTTTCATTCGACCAAGCACATCACCGTGGGGAGCTCCTGTTTTGTTTGTCAAGAAGAAAGATGGTACATTCAGGTTGTGTATCGACTACCGAGAGTTGAACAAACTTACCATCAAGAACCGCTACCCACTACCGAGAATTGACGACTTATTTGATCAACTACAAGGCTCGTCTGTTTATTCAAAGATTGACTTACGTTCCGGGTATCATCAAATGCGGGTGAAAGAAGATGATATTCCAAAGACTGCTTTCAGAACACGTTACGGTCATTACGAGTTTATGGTCATGCCGTTTGGTTTAACTAATGCACCAGCTGTGTTCATGGACCTTATGAACCGAGTGTGTGGACCATACCTTGACAAGTTTGTCATTGTTTTCATTGATGACATACTTATTTACTCAAAGAATGACCAAGAACACGGTGAACATTTGAGAAAGGTGTTAGAAGTATTGAGGAAGGAAGAATTGTACGCTAAGTTTTCAAAGTGTGCATTTTGGTTGGAAGAAGTTCAATTCCTCTGTCACATAGTGAACAAAGAAGGTATTAAGGTGGATCCGGCAAAGATAGAAACTGTTGAAAAGTGGGAAACCCCGAAGACTCCGAAACACATACGCCAGTTTTTAGGACTAGCTGGTTACTACAGAAGGTTCATCTAAGACTTTTCCAGAATAGAAAAACCCTTGACTGCATTAACGCATAAAGGGAAGAAATTTGAATGGAATGATGAACAAGAGAAAGCGTTTCAGTTATTGAAGAAAAAGCTAACTACGGCACCTATATTGTCATTGCCTGAAGGGAATGATGATTTTGTGATTTATTGTGATGCATCAAAGCAAGGTCTCGGTTGTGTATTAATGCAACGAACAAAGGTGATTGCTTATGCGTCTAGACAATTGAAGATTCACGAACAAAATTATACGACGCATGATTTGGAATTAGGCGTGGTTGTTTTTGCATTAAAGACTTGGAGGCACTACTTATATGGGGTCAAAAGTATTATATATATCGACCACAAAAGTCTTCAACACATATTTAATCAGAAACAACTGAATATGAGGCAGCGTAGGTGGATTGAATTATTGAATGATTACGACTTTGAGATTTGTTACCACCCGGGGAAGGCAAATGTGGTAGCCGATGCCTTGAGCAGGAAGGACAGAGAACCCATTCGAGTAAAATCTATGAATATAATGATTCATAATAACATTACTACTCAAATAAAGGAGGCGCAACAAGGAGTTTTAAAAGAGGGAAATTTAAAGGATGAAATACCCAAAGGATCGGAGAAGCATCTTAATATTCGGGAAGACGGAACCCGGTATAGGGCTGAAAGGATTTGGGTACCAAAATTTGGAGATATGAGAGAAATGGTACTTAGAGAAGCTCATAAAACCAGATACTCAATACATCCTGGAATGGGGAAGATGTACAAGGATCTCAAGAAACATTTTTGGTGGCCGGGTATGAAAGCCGATGTTGCTAAATACGTAGGAGAATGTTTGACGTGTTCTAAGGTCAAAGCTGAGCATCAGAAACCATCAGGTCTACTTCAACAACCCGAAATCCCGGAATGGAAATGGGAAAACATTACCATGGATTTCATCACTAAATTGCCAAGGACTGCAAGTGGTTTTGATACTATTTGGGTAATAGTTGATCGTCTCACCAAATCAGCACACTTCCTACCAATAAGAGAAGATGACAAGATGGAGAAGTTAGCACGACTGTATTTGAAGGAAGTCGTCTCCAGACATGGAATACCAATCTCTATTATCTCTGATAGGGATGGCAGATTTATTTCAAGATTCTGGCAGACATTACAGCAAGCATTAGGAACTCGTCTAGACATGAGTACTGCCTATCATCCACAAACTGATGGGCAGAGCGAAAGGACGATACAAACGCTTGAAGACATGCTACGAGCATGTGTTATTGATTTCGGAAACAGTTGGGATCGACATCTACCGTTAGCAGAATTTTCCTACAACAACAGCTACCATTCAAGCATTGAGATGGCGCCGTTTGAAGCACTTTATGGTAGAAAGTGCAGGTCTCCGATTTGTTGGAGTGAAGTGGGGGATAGACAGATTACGGGTCCGGAGATTATACAAGAAACTACCGAGAAGATCATCCAAATTCAACAACGGTTGAAAACCGCCCAAAGTCGACAAAAGAGCTACGCTGACATTAAAAGAAAAGATATAGAATTTGAAATTGGAGAGATGGTCATGCTTAAAGTTGCACCTTGGAAAGGCGTTGTTCGATTTGGTAAACGAGGGAAATTAAATCCAAGGTATATTGGACCATTCAAGATTATTGATCGTGTCGGACCAGTAGCTTACCGACTAGAGTTACCTCAACAACTCGCGGCTGTACATAACACTTTCCACGTCTCGAATTTAAAGAAATGTTTTGCTAAAGAAGATCTCACTATTCTGTTAGATGAAATCCAAATCAACGAAAAACTTCAATTCATCGAAGAACCCGTCGAAATAATGGATCGTGAGGTTAAAAGACTTAAGCAAAACAAGATACCAATTGTTAAGGTTCGATGGAATGCTCATAGAGGACCCGAGTTCACCTGGGAGCGTGAAGATCAGATGAAGAAGAAATACCAGCATCTATTTCCAGAAGATTCGTCAACACCTTCAACAGCATAAAATTTCGGGACGAAATTTATTTAACGGGTAGGTACTGTAGTGACCCGAACTTTTCCATGTTTATATATATTAATTGAGATTGATATTTACATGATTAAATGTTTCCAACATGTTAAGCAATCAAACTTGTTAAGACTTGATTAATTGAAATATGTTTCATATAGACAATTGACCACCCAAGTTGATCGGTGATTCACGAACGTTAAAACTTGTAAAAACTATATGATGACATATATATGGATATATATATATAGTTAACATGATACTATGATAAGAAAACATATCATAAAGTATATTAACAATGAACTACATATGTAAAAACAAGACTACTAACTTAATGATTTTTAAACGAGACATATATGTAACGATTATCGTTGTAAAGACATTTAATGTATATATATCATATTAAGAGATATTCATACATGATAATATCATGATAATATAATAATTTAAAATCTCATTTGATATTATAAACATTGGGTTAACAACATTTAACAAGATCGTTAACTTAAAGGTTTCAAAACAACACTTACATGTAACGACTAACGATGACTTAACGACTCAGTTAAAATGTATATACATGTAGTGTTTTAATATGTATTTATACACTTTTGAAAGACTTCAATACACTTATCAAAATACTTCTACTTAACAAAAATGCTTACAATTACATCCTCGTTCAGTTTCATCAACAATTCTACTCGTATGCACCCGTATTCGTACTCGTACAATACACAGCTTTTAGATGTATGTACTATTGGTATATACACTCCAATGATCAGCTCTTAGCAGCCCATGTGAGTCACCTAACACATGTGGGAACCATCATTTGGCAACTAGCATGAAATATCTCATAAAATTACAAAAATATGAGTAATCATTCATGACTTATTTACATGAAAACAAAATTACATATCCTTTATATCTAATCCATACACCAACGACCAAAAACACCTACAAACACTTTAATTCTTCAATTTTCTTCATCTAATTGATCTCTCTCAAGTTCTATCTTCAAGTTCTAAGTGTTCTTCATATATTTTACAAGTTCTAGTTACATAAAATCAAGAATACTTTCAAGTTTGCAAGCTCACTTCCAATCTTGTAAGGTGATCATCCAACCTCAAGAAATCTTTGTTTCTTACAGTAGGTTATCATTCTAATACAAGGTAATAATCATATTCAAACTTTGGTTCAATTTCTATGACTATAACAATCTTATTTCAAGTGATGATCTTACTTGAACTTGTTTTCGTGTCATGATTCTGCTTCAAGAACTTCGAGCCATCCAAGGATTCGTTGAAGCTAGATCCATTTTTCTCTTTTCCAGTAGGTTTATCCAAGGAACTTAAGGTAGTAATGATGTTCATAACATCATTCGATTCATACATATAAAGCTATCTTATTCGAAGGTTTAAACTTGTAATCACTAGAACATAGTTTAGTTAATTCTAAACTTGTTCGCAAACAAAAGTTAATCCTTCTAACTTGACTTTTAAAATCAACTAAACACATGTTCTATATCTATATGATATGCTAACTTAATGATTTAAAACCTGGAAACACGAAAAACACGGTAAAACCGGATTTACGCCGTCGTAGTAACACCGCGGGCTGTTTTGGGTTAGTTAAAAAAACTATGATAAACTTTGATTTAAAAGTTGTTATTCTGAGAAAAAGATTTTTATTATGAACATGAAACTATATCCAAAAATTATGGTTAAACTCAAAGTGGAAGTATGTTTTCGAAAATGGTCATCTAGACGTCGTTCTTTCGACTGAAATGACTACCTTTACAAAAACGACTTGTAACTTATTTTTACGACTATAAACCTATACTTTTTCTGTTTAGATTCATAAAATAGAGTTCAATATGAAACCATAGCAATTTGATTCACTCAAAACGAATTTAAAATGAAGAAGTTATGGGTAAAACAAGATTGGATAATTTTTCTCATTTTAGCTACGTGAAAATTGGTAACAAATCTATTCCAACCATAACTTAATCAACTTGTATTGTATATTATATAATCTTGAGATACCATAGACACGTATACAATGTTTCGACCTATCATGTCGACACATCTATATATATTTCGGAACAACCATAGACACTCTATATGTGAATGTTGGAGTTAGCTATACAGGGTTGAGGTTGATTCCAAAATATATATAGTTTGAGTTGTGATCAATACTGAGATACGTATACACTGGGTCGTGGATTGATTCAAGATAATATTTATCGATTTATTTCTGTACATCTAATTGTGGACAACTAGTTGTAGGTTACTAACGAGGACAGCTGACTTAATAAACTTAAAACATCAAAATATATTAAAAGTGTTGTAAATATATTTTGAACATACTTTGATATATATGTATATATTGTTATAGGTTCGTGAATCAACCAGTGGCCAAGTCTTACTTCCCGACGAAGTAAAAATCTGTGAAAGTGAGTTATAGTCCCACTTTTAAAATCTAATATTTTTGGGATGAGAATACATGCAGGTTTTATAAATGATTTACAAAATAGACACAAGTACGTGAAACTACATTCTATGGTTGAATTATCAAAATCGAATATGCCCCCTTTTATTAAGTCTGGTAATCTAAGAATTAGGGAACAGACACCCTAATTGACGCGAATCCTAAAGATAGATCTATTTGGCCCAACAAGCCCCATCCAAAGTACCGGATGCTTTAGTACTTCGAAATTTATATCATATCCGAAGGGTGTCCCGGAATGATGGGGATATTCTTATATATGCATCTTGTTAATGTCGGTTACCAGGTGTTCACCATATGAATGACTTTTATCTCTATGTATGGGATGTGTATTGAAATATGAAATCTTGTGGTCTATTATTATGATTTGATATATATAGGTTAAACCTATAACTCACCAACATTTTTGTTGACGTTTTAAGCATGTTTATTCTCAGGTGATTATTAAGAGCTTCCGCTGTCGCATACTTAAATAAGGACGAGATTTGGAGTCCATGTTTGTATGATATTGTGTAAAAACTGCATTCAAGAAACTTATTTTGTTGTAACATATTTGTATTGTAAACCATTATGTAATGGTCGTGTGTAAACAGGATATTTTAGATTATCATTATTTGATAATCTACGTAAAGCTTTTTAAACCTTTATTGATGAAATAAAGGTTATGGTTTGTTTTAAAATGAATGCAGTCTTTGAAAAACGTCTCATATAGAGGTCAAAACCTCGCAACGAAATCAATTAATATGGAACGTTTTTAATCAATAAAAACGGGACATTTCAGCACCGGGGTGGATCGAGTATCGTGACTTATGGTCTTCATCTAAAATAAGACTTCGTAGGTCCCCATATCTAGTCACCCAAATCCTTCCGGTGAAATATCGAAGTCCGGTCTCCCTAACTTTGAATCGAGAGACGAGAATATTCAAGAGCTCGTGTGAAACGTTTTCATCCTTGAGAGCCTCATCTTGGGCTACCTGAATTTGGCTATTAAGGTTGTGTGTGAATGGTAATGTTTAAAGCTCGTACACGAAGAGGCACCGCTCTTTCCTTTCGACTTAAGGCATCGGCTACTACATTTGCCTTTCCGGGATGGTAGCGAAGCTCGCAATCGTAATCGTTTAAGGTTTCAATCCACCTTCGTTGTCTCATGTTTAGTTGCTTTTGTTCGAAGATGTGTTGGAGACTTTTGTGATTGGTAAAGATAGTACTCTTGGTTCCATAAAGATAGTGTCTCCACATTTTTAGTGCAAAGACAACGGCCCCGAGTTCGAGATCATGTGTCGTGTAGTTTCGTTCATGAATTTTGAGTTGTCGAGAAGCATAAGAAATGACTTTCGTTCGATGCATCAACACACACCCAAAACCATGTTTCGAGGCATCACAATACACAACAAAATCATCGTTGCCTTCGGGAAGTGACAAGATATGAGCGGTGGTTAGCTTCATTTTCAAAATTTGAAATGCAAATTCTTGTTCGGTTGCCCAAACGAATTTTCTTCCCTTATGAGTTAACGCGGTTAGAGGACGAGCGACCAAAGAGAAATCCTTGATGAATCTACGATAGTATCCGGCGAGACCCAAGAATTGACGAATGTGAGTAGGAGTAGTAGGAGTCTCCCATTTACTAATGGCTTCAATTTTTGATTGATCGACTTTAATACCTTGATCACTTACAACATGACCAAGAAATTGAACTTCCTTCAACCAAAATTCACACTTAGAGAATTTGGCATAGAGTCGTTCTTGTCTTAAAAGTTCAAGCACAAGTCGGAGGTGTTCCTCATGTTCTTCTTCGCTTTTAGAATAAACCAAAATATCATCGATGAACACGATAACGAATTTGTCAAGATACGGTTTGCACACGCGGTTCATAAGATCCATGAACACCGCCGGTGCATTAGTGAGACCAAATGGCATGACAAGGAATTCATAACTACCATAACGAGTTCAGAAAGAGGTTTTGTAGACATCTTCCCCCTTAACCCTTAATTGATGATAACCCGAGCGGAGATCGATTTTTGAATATACACAAGACCCTTGTAGTTGATCAAAGAGGTCATCGATGCGAGGAAGAGGATATCGGTTCTTAACCGTCAATTTGTTTAGTTCACGATAATCAATGCACCTTCGTAGGGATCCATCTTTCTTTTTAACAAACAAAATCGGAGCACCCCAAGGTGAATGGCTAGGTTGGATAAAACCACGATCAAGTAGTTCTTGAATTTGACTTTGCAATTCTTGCATTTCGGATGGAGCGAGTCTATATGGTGCACGTGCTACGGGTGGGGCTCCCGGAATAAGATCGATTTGGAATTCAACCGGTCGATGGGGTGGAAGACCCGGCAATTCGTCGGGAAATACATCGGAATAGTCACTAACAATTGGCACATCATCGATATGTTTCTCATCGGACTCGACTTTCTTAACGTGAGCAAGGATCGCAAAACAACCCTTACGGAGTAGTTTTCTAACTTTAATGCACGAAACGAGGTTGAGTCCGGTGCAACTCTTATCACCATAAACAATCAAAGGTTCACCATTCTCGATAGGAATTCGGATTGCGTTAAGATCATAAAGGATGTGAGATTTCATTTTGGCTAACCAATTCATACCGATTATTACATCAAAGCTTCCTAGTTCCATGGGTATCAAGTCAATTTCAAACTCATTACCCAAAATGTTTAATGTGCACCCCCGGTAATATGTGTCGGCACTTAATAGTTTCCCGTTGGCCACTTCAATGGTATAAGTGGTATCTAGTGGGAGTGGTGGAGTGCTAAAATAATGAATCAAAGTATTGGATACAAAGCATTTATCGGCACCCGAATCGAATAAACAAGTAACATAAGTGTTGTCGAGAAGAAACGTACCCGTGACTAATTCATTGTCATCTCGGGCTTCCTCAGTGTTGATGTTGAAAGCTCAGCCGCGCGTATTGGGGTTATCTTTCTTCTTCGGGCATGCGTTTCTATAATGGCCCGTTTGGCCACTTTCGTAACAAGTGACCGTTTTTGGAGGATTGGGCCCTTTTCGAGCGATGGGGGCGGCGCTTGTGCAATTGTTTGCCTTATGACCAACTCCTTGGCACCGGTGGCAAATTAGCTTGCCGCATTCACCCGAGTGGTGCTTGTGACATTTGTTGCAAAAAGGTTGAGTTCCGGCATAACCTTTCTTGCCTTCGTTGTTGAAAGGCTTTTTGGTGAAGGTGTTTTTGTTGTAGTTGCTTGATGGAGTGGCTTCCCATTTCCTTTTGTTGCCACCCAATTTGTCTTCGGCCTTAGGAGCCGGAACTACGATTTCATCAACCGTTTCAATCAATTGGTGGGCCATGTTCAAAGCGGCTGGGTGATTAACGGGTTTGGATGACATCACTCCTTGTTTGATGTTTTTTGGAAGACCGTCCATATAGAGTTCAACCCTTTGAGATTCGGGGTTCATGAGATTAGGACACATCAAGGATAGTTCGGTGAAGCGTTAGTTATAGGCCTTGAGATCGTTTCCGACCGCCTTCAAAGTTCTTAGCTCTTGTTTGAGCTTTCGGGTTTCTTCGCGAGAGAAATATTCAACAATCATCTTTTCCCTTAAATCGGTACAAGAGAGGGCATGAGCTTCATCGGTACCCACCGATTGTATATAGGTGTTCCACCATGTGAGGGCGACACCGACGAAAGTGTGAGAGGAGTATTTGACTTTGTCTTGGTCCCGACAACCGCTTATGCTAAAGACGGCCTCCGTTTGTTCGAACCATCGAGTAAGAGTAACCGGTCCCCCGGTTCCATCATAAGTGTGAGGTTTGCACCCCATAAAAGCCTTGTAGGAGCACCCTTCGCTAGAGTTACCGGCCCCTTGGTTGTTGTTGTTGTTGTTGTTGTTGTTGTTGGTGGTGGTGGAGTGATTGGCCATAGCCGCCTCTACGGCGGTGGCTATCATTCGTTGTAGAGCTTGTTCGGGAGTCTCATGGCGTGGCACACGATGAGGAGGCATTGTTCCTTCAAAACAAAAGAATACCGTTGGTTAGTATTCTAAATAATACTAACCGTGATATGGAATAAAGATAGAGAGAAAATTATCCTTGACTCGCCTTAAATTCTCTATGTCATAATGTCGGAATGTTCATATGAGTCACCGTAATATAATCCCGGAAATTATATTACCCTAATTCATATGTGCATTCGACATTACTTCATATAGTCAAGGTGGCGCGTCAATAAAATTTATCAACGTAAGATCAAGATCGAATATGAGTTAGATATGATAGAAGAGTTCGAGTATAAATGCACAAGTAGTCAAGTAATTCCTACTTCGAGTCTATATGCCGGTTGTAGTCTAGATTCACTAATGTACCTTATGACTTGGGGTTGACACCAATGAACTCTAAATCCCTACAACCAATGCTCGGATACCATCTGTAGGGACCCGACCAAATCATGTTTGACGGCGCCGTCTACGTAGGCCCCATTACATGGTCATAAGTCTTTAAGACAAATTTTGACCGAAAATATGTCGCATTCATTTCATAAGTGTGAGTGTTTCAAAGTTTACGAAATTAGTTTCCATATCTAGTACATAACGATGTTTAAAGTACAAATGAAACGCGTGCGACACAGTTTAAAGTAGTCAAAAGACGCTCCACGATATGCAAGTATACTCGACATCCAAAGCAAGTATCAAAAAGAATGTGCGGAAGCATGTATCACCTAATGTTCAAGGAACTGAGAGAAACATAGAAATCTGTCAACGAAAACGCTGGTGAAATCATAGGTTTAAGTAAGTAAGTGAGTAAAAGTAAGTCGAACCACAAGATTTACATCAATGATAAATAGTAATACATTCTAAAAGTTAATATTCACGAGCACCCAATTATCAAGGCTTAACACTCCATCCGTTGAACCCCATTAATAGTTCTAGAACAACACTGTTTCTCGAAAATATATTTCA
Source organism: Rutidosis leptorrhynchoides (assembly GCF_046630445.1). NCBI lineage: Eukaryota > Viridiplantae > Streptophyta > Magnoliopsida > Asterales > Asteraceae > Rutidosis > Rutidosis leptorrhynchoides. Next base: position 341,017,060 of record NC_092338.1, on the reverse strand, counting down.
TCCGTAGTCGGTAGCGAACCGTCCGAGATGAGGGTTTGTCAAACCCATATGGCCATACAACATAAGTTCACGCCTACACTTACACCCTGCAAGTATAACTAATGATAATCGAATTGAGGATTTTGTAATGATAATCGAATTGAGGATTTTGTTCTAAACTCGTATGTAGAATGTTTGTTTTCCTGTACTTGTGTTCACTTAGCTAAAAAGAAACGTTTATGTTTTCTCATCCTAAATACAAGTTCCAAAGAGTAAAAGTGGGACTATGATCTCACCTTGAGCGCAAGAGTAAAAAAGTACTTCGACAAGTAACGTGTGTAAAGAACAATGCTAGTCTTGACCTAAACAAATAGGTTGTATCAATAACGATAGTCACGATTGGTCAAAGATGTTCAATTAGTCATATGGCTCGTTACGACTCGATTATGTAGCATGTGAATCAATTTGTCAAGTTTCATGCAAGATACAAGTATAGAAACAAGTTAGGAATGTTGCATAATCATTTGGTTAAGTGTGACAAAAAGTCAAACTTTGGTCGGTCAAAGTCAACGAAAAAGTCAACACGTTCGGGTCGGGTCCCGAACTATTTTTCTGAGGTTTTTAATCATATATGAGCATGTTAGAACAAGTTACATGTGAATCGGAGGTGCATAGCATAGCAAACATTATTCGAAAATTGACAAAGTTGGACATACCACTTTGGCGCGCCGCGCCATTACCTGTGCAGAGAAATCTGACAGTTTTTAAGTTTTATGCACGAACCTAACTTCAAACAATCACCATTTATGACCCGCAAACAACCAAAACATGTATCTTATATCATAGGAAAGGTATTTTGACAAGGAAAAAAACTAAACACATTTCAACAATCATATTTACTTTTACAACAACCAAAATCACATTCAAAGCTCCTCATTAAATGCATTCAAGTTCATAAATGAAATTTGATGATTCGGCAACCAATTTACATGAATGATATGCCGTTTCGAAGGTGATCAAGCATACAATACAACCTAACACTTACAAATAACATTTCATGTCATTCAAGCATTAAATGTTCACATTAAATTCTATCAAACCCTAACCAACAACATCAAAATCACTAATCATGTATATGAAGTTTTCTAAAACAACTTACACATCAAATTGAAGCTAGTGATACTAGGAACATATTTAATACATGCATTTATAACATTTAACAATATTCAAACAACCAAATCACCAAATCAAACACACCAAAGTTCATATTCAAACTAGTTACTTCAAATAACGAAATCGAACATATAAATCATATATTCATGTTAGACTTGAGCCATAGACACTAATTAACAACTTTATAACTTAAAAACATCAAGAACACAAAATCTAGTGATTTTAGAAAGTTACCCAAATGTAATGAAAGCGGTATGGAATCGAATAGGAAGTTGCAAGGATTCCAAATATGTAATTTGTTTTGATTGATGCTTGCTCGATTTGATTTAGATGATGATTCTTCAAATTGGAGAATTGAAAGAAAATATGGAAGTAGAAGAAGAAAAGGGAAATGAAAAAGAAAAGATGGGGTGGGGGTTGACTAGTCAAAGGCTAGTCACCTCTTTGATCACTTGGCAAAACTAGTCCCTCAAGTTTGATTTCGAGTGCGTAAAATTTCCTAAACAAGGTAATTTAAAATGCGCATTATCGGGAGATGTTATAAACATATAACGAAGCTTAAAAGAAATTTCGTCCTGAAATTTAAGTAGGCGTAGTAGTCGTTGTTTCTTCCTCGGGATCTTGCGTTTCCGGAACCAAAAACAAGTGAGGGTATTTCCTTTGCATTTGGTCCTTCCTTTCCCAAGTAAACTCGGGTCCCCTTTTGGCGTTCCAACGGACTTTAACAATCGGAATTCGGCTTTGTTTCAATGTCTTGACGGAGGTGTCCATAATTTCTACCGGTTCTTCCACAAAATGAAGCTTGTCGTCAATAGTAAGTTCCTCGAGAGGGATGATGATATCGGGTTTGGCAAGACACTTTTTTAAGTTAGATACGTGGAAGGTAGGATGAACAGAGTTCAATTGAGGCGGAAGATCCAAACGATAAGCAACGGTTCCAATACGCTCCAAGATTTCGAAAGGACCAATATACCGCGGATTTAGCTTCCCGCGTTTCCCAAAACGGATTACACCCTTCCAAGGTGCAACTTTTAACATTACTCGGTCATCGACTTGAAATTCAAGGTCGTTGCGTCTTTTATCGGTATAGCACTTTTGACGACTCCGAACCATCCGAAGTCTATCTCGGATTTGAACGATCTTCTCGGTGGTTTCGTAAATGAGTTCGGGTCCGGTGATTTGTACATCGCCTACCTCGGCCCAACAAAGAGGTGAACGAAATTTTCGGCCATATAGCGCTTCAAAAGGTGCGGCTTTAATACTCGCGTGATAACTATTGTTGTAAGAGAACTCGACGGGAGGTAAGTGCTTGTCCCAAGCTTTTCCAAAATCAACCACGCAAGCTCGTAACATGTCCTCTAAGGTTTGAATTGTACGTTCGCTTTATCCATCGGTTTGAGGATGATATGCGGTGCTCATGTCTAAACGCGTTCCCAACGCTTCTTGCAAGGTACGCCAAAATCTAGAAACAAAACGGCCATCTCGGTCGGAGATAATCGATAAAGGTACACCGTGTCGGGCTACGATCTCCTTGATGTAAAGTTGTGCAAGTTTCTCCATTTTGTCCGTTTCTTTCATGGCAAGGAAGTGTGCGGATTTGGTGAGACGGTCAACAATAACCCAAATAGTATCATAACCTCCCGACGTTTTTGGTAGTTTGGTGATAAAATCCATCGTTATCCTTTCCCACTTCCATTGCGGGATTTCGGGTTGTTGAAGTAATCCAGACGGTCTTTGGTGTTCGGCTTTGACTTTGGAACATGTCAAACACTTAGAAACATAAGTAGCTACGTCCCTTTTGATGTTCAGCCACCAATATTGTTGTTTAAGGTCATGGTACATCTTATTGGCACCGGGGTGGATCGAGTATCGTGACTTATGGGCTTCATCTAAAATAAGACTTCGTAGGTCCCCATATCTAGGCACCCAAATCCTTCCGGCGAAATATCGAAGTCCGGTCTCCCTAACTTCGAATCGAGAGACGAGAATATTCAAGAGCTCATGTGAAACGTTTTCATCCTTGAGAGCCTCATCTTGGGCTACCCGAATTTGGCTATTAAGGTTTGTGTGAATGGTAATGCTTAAAGCTCGTACACGAAGAGGCACCGCTCTTTCCTTTCGACTTAAGGCATCGGCTACTACATTTGCCTTTTCGGGATGGTAGCGAAGCTCGCAATCGTAATCGTTTAAGGTTTCAATCCACCTTCGTTGTCTCATGTTTAGTTGCTTTTGATCGAAGATGTGTTGGAGACTTTTGTGATTAGTAAAGATAGTACTCTTGGTTCCATAAAGATAGTGTCTCCACATTTTTAGTGCAAAGACAACAGCCCCGAGTTCGAGATCATGTGTCGTGTAGTTTCGTTCATGAATTTTGAGTTGTCGAGAAGCATAAGAAATGACTTTCGTTCGTTGCATCAACACATACCCAAAACCATGTTTCGAGGCATCGCAATACACAACAAAATCATTGTTGCCATCGGGAAGTGACAAGATAGGAGCGGTGGTTAGCTTCGTTTTCAAAATTTGAAATGCAGATTCTTGTTCGGTTGCCCAAACGAATTTTCTTCCCTTATGAGTTAATGCGGTTAGAGGACGAGCGACCAAAGAGAAATCCTTGATGAATCTACGATAGTATCCGGCGAGACCCAAGAATTGACGAATGTGAGTAGGAGTAGTAGGAGTCTCCCATTTACTAATGGCTTCGATTTTTGATGGATCGACTTTAATACCTTGATCACTTACAACATGACCAAGAAATTGAACTTCCTTCAACCAAAATTCACACTTGGAGAATTTGGCATAGAGTCGTTCTTGTCTTAAAAGTTTAAGCACAAGTCAGAGGTGTTCCTCATGTTCTTCTTCGCTTTTAGAATAAACCAAAATATCATCGATGAACACGATAACGAATTTGTCAAGATACGGTTTGCACACGCGGTTTATAAGATCCATGAACACCGCCGGTGCATTAGTGAGACCAAATGGCATGAAAAGGAATTCATAACTACCATAACGAGTTCGGAAAGCGGTTTTGGAGACATCTTCCCCCTTAACCCTTAATTGATGATAACCCGAGCGGCGATCGATTTTTGAATATACACAAGACCCTTGTAGTTGATCAAAGAGATCATCGATGCGAGGAAGAGGATATCGGTTCTTAACCGTCAATTTGTTTAGTTCACGATAATCAATGCACATTCGTAGGGATCCGTCTTTCTTTTTAACAAACAAAATCAGAGCGCCCCAAGGTGAATGGCTAGGTTGGATAAAACCACGATCAAGTAGTTCTTGGATTTGACTTTGCAAATCTTGCATTTTGGATGGAGCGAGTCTATATGGTGCACGTGCTACGGGTGTGGCTCCCGGAATAAGATCGATTTGGAATTCAACCGGTCGATGGGGTGGAAGACCCGGCAATTCGTCGGGAAATATATCGGAATAGTCACTAACAATTGGCACATCATCGATATGCTTCTCATCGGACTCGACTTTCTTAACGTGAGCAAGGATCGCAAAACAACCCTTACGGAGTAGTTTTTTAACTTTAATGCACGAAACGAGGTTGAGTCCGGTGCAACTCTTATCACCATAAACAATCAAAGGTTCACCATTCTTGATAGAAATTCGGATTGCGTTAAGATCACAAAGAATGTGAGATTTTGTTTTGGCTAACCAATTCATACCGATTATTACATCAAAGCTTCCTAGTTCCATGGGTATCAAGTCAATTTCAAACTCATTACCCAAAATGTTTAATGTGCACCCCCGGTAATATGTGTCGGCACTTAATAGTTTCCCGTTGGCTACTTCAATGGTATAAATGGTATCTAGTGGGAGTGGTGGAGTGCTAAAAGAATGAATCAAAGTCTTGGATACAAAGCATTTATCGGCACCCGAATCGAATAACCAATTAACATAAGTGTTGTCGAGAAGAAATGTACCCGTAACTAATTCATTGTCATCTCGGGCTTCCTCGCTGTTGATGTTGAAAGCTCGGCCGCGCGTATTGGGGTTATCTTTCTTCTTCGAGCATGCGTTTCTATAATGGCCCGTTTGGCCACATTCATAACAAGTGACCGTTTTTGGAGGATTGGACCCTTTTCGAGCGATGGGGGTGGCGCTTGTGCAATTGTTTGCCTTATGACCAACTCCTTGGAACCGGTGGCAAATTAGCTTGCCGCATTCACCCGAGTGGTGCTTGTGACATTTGTTGCAAAAAGGTTGAGTTTCGGCATAACCTTTCTTGCCGTTGTTGTTGAAAGGCTTTTTGGTGAAGTTGTTGTTGTTGTAGTTGCTTGATGGAGTGGCTTCCCATTTCCTTTTGTTGCCACCCAATTTGTCTTCGGCCTTAGGAGCCGGCACTACGATTTCATCAACCGTTTCAATCAATTGGCGGGCCATGTTCAAAGAGGCTTGGTGATTAACGGGTTTGGATGACATCACTCCTTGTTTAATGCTTTTTGGAAGACCGTCCATATAGAGTTCAACCCTTTGAGATTCGGGGTTCACGAGATTAGGACACATCAAGGATAGTTCGGCGAAGCGTTGGTTGTAGGCCTTGAGATCGTTTCCGACCGCCTTCAAAGTTCTTAGCTCTTGTTCGAGCTTTCGGGTTTCTTCGCGAGGGAAATATTCAACAATCATCTTTTCCCTTAAATCGGCCCAAGAGAGGGCATGAGCTTCATCGGTACCCACCGATTGTATATAGATGTTCCACCATATGAGGGCGACACCGGCGAAAGTGTGAGAGGAGTATTTGACCTTGTCTTGGTCCCGACAACCGCTTATGCTAAAGACGGCCTCCGTTTGTTCGAACTATCGAGTAAGAGTAACCGGTCCCCCGGTTCCATCATAAGTGTGAGGTTTGCACCCCATAAAAGCCTTGTAGGTGCAACCTTCGCTAGAGTTACCGGCCCCTTGGTTGTTGTTGTTGTTGTTGTTGGTGGTGGTGGAGTGATTGGCCATAGCCGCCTCTACGGTGGTGGCTATCATTCGTTGTAGAGCTTGTTCGCGAGTCTCATGGCGTGGCACACGACGAGGAGGCATTGTTCCTTCAAAACAAAAGAATACCGTTGGTTAGTATTCTAAATAATACTAACCGTGATATGGAATAAAGATAGAGAGAAAATTATCCTTGACTCGCCTTAAATTCTCTATGTCATAATGTCGGAATGTTCATATGAGTCACCGTAATATAATCCCGGAAATTATATTACCCTAATTCATATGTGCATTCGACATTACTTCATATAGTCAAGGTGGCGCGTCAATAAAATTTATCAATGTAAGATCAAGATCGAATATGAGTTTGATATGATAGAAGAGTTTGAGTATAAATGCACAAGTAGTCAAGTAATTCCTACTTCGAGTCTATATGCCGGTTGTAGTCTAGATTCACTAATGTACCCTATGACTCGGGGTTGACACCAATGAACTCTAAATCCCTACAACCAATGCTCTGATACCATCTGTAGCGACCCGACCAAATCATGTTTGACGACGCCGTCTACGTAGGCCCCATTACATGGTCATAAGTCTTTAAGACAAAGTTTAACCGAAAATATGTCGCATTCATTTCATAAGTGTGAGTGTTTCAAAGTTTACAAAAGTAGTTTCCATATCTAGTACATAACGATGTTTAAAGTACAAATGAAACACGTGCGACACAGTTTAAAGTAGTCAAAAGACGCTCCACGATATGCAAGTATACTCGACATCCAAAGCAAGTATCAAAAAGAATGTGCGGAAGCATGTATCACCTAATGTTCAAGGACCTGAGAGAAACATAGAAATCTGTCAACGAAAACGCTGGTGAAATCATAGGTTTAAGTAAGTATGTGAGTAAAAGTAAGTCGAACCACAAGATTTACATCAATGATAAATAGTAATACATTCTAAAAGTTAATATTCACGAGCACCCAATTACCAAGGCTTAACATTCCATCCGTTGAACCCCATTAATAGTGCTAGAACAACACTGTTTCTCGAAAATATATTTCATCTGTAGACGGTAGCGAACCGTCCGAGATGAGGGTTTGTCAAACCCATATGGCCATACAACATAAGTTCACGCCTACACTTACACCCTGCAAGTATAACTAATGATAATCGAATTGAGGATTTCGTTCTAAACTCGTATGTAGAATGTTTGTTTTCCTGTACTTGTGTTCACTTAGCTAAAAAGAAACGTTTATGTTTTCTCATCCTAAATACAAGTTCCAAAGAGTAAAAGTGGGACTATGATCTCACCTTGAGCGCAAGAGTAAAAAAGTACTTCGACAAGTAACGTGTGCAAAGAACAATGCTAGTCTTGACCTAAACAAATAGGTTGTATCAATAACGATAGTCACGATTGGTCAAAGATGTTCAATTAGTCCTATGGCTCGTTACGACTCGATTATGTAGCATGTGAATCAATTTGTCAAGTTTCATGCAAGATACAAGTATAGAAACAAGTTAGGAATGTTGCATAATCATTTGGTTAAGTGTGACAAAAAGTCAAACTTTGGTCGGTCAAAGTCAACGAAAAAGTCAACACGTTCGGGTCGGGTCCCGAACTATTTTTCTGAGGTTTTTAATCATATATGAGCATGTTAGAACAAGTTACATGTGAATCGGAGGTGCATAGCATAGCAAACATTATTCGAAAATTGACAAAGTTGGACATACCACTTTGGCGCGCCGCGCGGGTATATGGCGCGCCGCGCCATTACCTGTGCAGAGAAATCTGGCAGTTTTTAAGTTTTATGCATGAACCTAACTTCAAACAATCACCATTTATGACCCGCAAACAACCAAAACATGTATCTTATATCATATGAAAGGTATTTTGACAAGGAAAACAACTAAACACATTTCAACAATCACATTTACTTTTACAATAACCAAAATCACATTCAAAGCTCCTCATTAAATGCATTCAAGTTCATAAATGAAATTTGATGATTCGGCAACCAATTTACATGAATGATATGCCGTTTCGAAGGTGTTCAAGCATACAATACAACCTAACACTTACAAATAACATTTCATGTCATTCAAGCATTAAATGTTCACATTAAATTCTATCAAACCCTAACCAACAACATCAAAATCACTAATCATGTTTATGAAGTTTTCTAAAACAACCTACACATCAAATTGAAGCTAGTGATACTAGGAACACATTTAATACATGCATTTATAACATTTAACAACATTCAAACAACCAAATCACCAAATCAAGCACACCAAAGTTCATATTCAAACTAGTTACTTCAAATAATGAAATCGAACATATAAATCATATATTCATGTTAGACTTGAGCCATAGACACTAATTAACAACTTTATAACTTAAAAACATCAAGAACACAAAATCTAGTGATTTTAGAAAGTTACTCAAATGTAATGAAAGCGGTATGGAATCAAAGAGGAAGTTGCAAGGATTCTAAATATGTAATTTGTTTTGATTAATGCTTTCTCGATTTGATTTAGATGATGATTCTTCAAATTGGAGAATTGAAAGAAAATATGGAAGTAGAAGAAGAAAAGGGAAATGAAAAAGAAAATATGGGGTGGGGTTGACTAGTCAAAGGCTAGTCACCTCTTTGATCACTTGGCAAAACTAGTCCCTCAAGTTTGGTTTCGAGTGCGTAAAATTTCCTAAACAAGGTAATTTAAAACGCGTATTAACGGGAGATGTTATAAACATATAACGGAGTTTAAAATAGTATAACGGAAAAAGGTGGGATGTTACACTAATTGTGCTGATGAATTCTGCCCGACTCTAGACAAGATTTCATCAATCATATCTCCTGGTAGGTCTTCTAAAATTTTTGATTGTCTATCCTTAACGTCCATTTTGTGTTTTTATAGTGTAAAATAGACAAGGATTAGATTCGTAAAAGATAATTAACAAACAATACAAGCAACTTTTACATAGAACATAAAAGTACAAGCATACTACAATACATATAATACACAACATGATTACAACCCTCTAATCTGAATCACTGGTTTCTTCTTCTTCGGACTTGGTTCGTTTTCCTAATTTGCTAGGGATATATGATGTTCCTCTAATACGAGCTGTCATTTTCCACAATGGTTTAGAAAAACCTGGTGGTTTAGAGGTTCCCGGGTTATTGTTACAATTTAGGAAATACGGATGTTGCCGATACATATAAAGTTCATCGAGGTTGGAATCAGGTTTTTCTATTTTTATACCTTTTCCCTTTTTATTTTCTTTTGCCATATTAAATTGGGTCGAGGTAATTTCTATAACATCATCGGAATCCTCATCGGGATCCGATTCATTGGAAAATTGGTAATCTTCCCAATATTTTGCTTCCTCGGCGGAAACACCATTGACCATTTTTAACTTTGGTCCATTGGTTGATATTTTCTTTTATTTAATCGATTTACTGTAGGTATCAAAATTTCATCCTCCGGAACCTCTTCTTCTTCCGGTTCCTCCTCTTCCGGTTCCTCTTCTTCCGGTTCCTCTTCTTCTGGTTCCTCTTTGGGAATTTGTGAATCTTCCCAAATTATATTCGACTCTTCATTATTATTAGGTGAGTCGATGGGATTTGTACTAGTGGTAGACATCTATCACACAATATCAAACACATTAAGAGGTTAATATATCACATAATATTTACATGTTAATAATATATAGTTTCCAACAAAAGTGTTAAGCAATCATTTTTAAAGAAAACACGGTCGAAGTCCAGACTCACTAATGTATCCTAACAAACTCGATAAGACACACTAAAGCAAATTTCTGGTTCTCTAAGACCAACGCTCGGATATCAACTGAAATGTCTCGTTCATATTGATTATAAATGTTCCATATTAATTGATTTCGTCGCGAGGTTTTGACCTTTATATGAGACATTTTTCAAAGACTGCATTCATTTTTAAAATAATCATAACCTTTATTTTATCGATAAAGGTTTAAAAAGCATTACGTAGATTATCAAATAATGATAATCTAAAATATACCGTTTACACACGACCATTACATAATGGTTTACAATAAGAATATATTACATCAAAAATAAGTTTCTTGAATGCAGTTTTTACATAATATCATACAAGCATGGACTCCAAATCTTGTCCTTATTTTAGTATGCAACAGCGAAAGCTCTTAATAATCACCTGAGAATAAACATGCTTTAAATGTCAACAAAAATGTTGGTGAGTTATAGGTTTAACCTATATATTTATCAATCGAAATAATAGACCACAAGATTTCATATTTCAATACATCCCATACATAGAGATAAAAATCATTCATACGGTGAACACCTGGTAACCGACATTAACAAGATGCATATAGAATATCCCCATCATTCCAGGACACCCATCGAACATGATAATTTCGAAGTACTAAAGCATTCCAAATTCCAGAATGGGGCTTGTTGGGCCCGATAGATCTATCTTTAGGATTCGCGTCAATTTGGGGGTCTGTTCCCAAATTCTTAGGCTACCAAGCTAAAAAGGGGCATATTCGGCTTCGATCATTCACCCATATAAAGTAGTATCATTTACTTGTGTCTATTTCGCAAAACATTTATAAATTTGCATGTATTCTCATCCCAAAATATTAGATTTTAAAAGTGGGACTATAACTCACTTTCACAGATTTTTACTTCATCGGGAAGTAAGACTTGGCCACTGGTCGATTCACGAACCTATAAAAAATATGTACATATATATCAAAGTATGTTCAAAATATATTTACAACATTTTTAATACGTTTTAATGTTTTAAGTTTATTAAGTCAGATGTCCTCGTTAGTAACCCACAACTAGTTTTCCATAGTTAGATGTACAGAAAATAAATTGATATATATTATCTTGACCCAATCCACGACCCAGTGTATACACGTCTCAGGCTAGATCACAACTCAAAGTATATATATTTTTGGAATCAACCTCAACCCTGTATAGCTAACTCCAACATTACTGCATATAGAGTGTCTATGGTTGTTCCAAATAATATATATAGAAGGGTCGATATGATATGTCAAAATATTTGCATACGTGTCTATGGTATCCCAAGATTAAATAATATATTAGAATACATGTATAATACAATACAAGTTAGCTAGGATATGATTAATATAGATTTGTTACCAATTTTCACGTAGCTACAACAAGCAAAAATATCCAATCTTGTTTTACCCATAACTTCTTCGTTTTAAATCCGTTTTGAGTGAATCCAATTGCTATGGTTTCATATTGAACTTAAGTTTATGAATATATACAGAAAAAGTATAAGTTTATAGTCAGAAATATAGGTTACAAGTCATTTTTTTAAAGGTAGTCATTTCAATCGAAAGAACGACGTCTAGATGACCATTTTGGAAAACATACTTCCACTTTGAGTTTAACCATGATTTTTGGATATAGTTTCATGTTCATAAGAAAAATCATTTTCCCAGAAGAACAACTTTTAAATCAAAGTTTATCATAGTTTTTAATTAACTAACCCAAAACAGTCCGCGGTGTTACTACGACGGCGTATATCCAGTTTTACGGTGTTTTTCGTGTTTTCAGGTTTTTAAATCATTAAGTTAGCATATCATATAGATCTAGAACATGTGTCTAGTTGATTTTAAAAGTCAAGTTAAAAGGATTAACTTTTGTTTGGGAACAATTTTAGAATTAACTAAACTATGTTCTAGTGATTTCAAGTTTAAACCTTCGAATAAGGTAGTTATATATATATGAATCGAATGATGTTATGAACATCATTACTACCTCAAGTTTTGTGGATGAACATACTGGAAATGAGAAAAATAGATCTAGCTTTAAAGGATCCTTGGATGGCTTGAAAGTTCTTGAAGCAGAATCATGACACGAAAACAAGTTCAAGTAAGATTTCCACTCGAAATAAGATTGTTATAGTTATAGAAATTGAATCAAAGTTTGAATATGAGTATTACCTTGTATTAGAAAGATATATTACTGTAAATAAGAAAGATTTCTTGAGGTTGGATGATCACTTTACAAGATTGGAAGTAAGCTAGCAAACTTGGAAGTATTCTTGATTTTATGAAACTAGAACTTATAGAATTTATGAAGAACACTTAGAACTTGAGAGAGATCAATTAGATGAAGAAAATTGAAGAATGAAAGTGTTTGTAGGTGTTTTTGGTCGTTGGTATATGGATTAGATATAAAGGATGTGTAATTTTGTTTACATGTAAATAAGTCATGAATGATTACTAATATTTTTGTAATTTTATGAGATATTTCATGCTAGTTGCCAAATGATGGTTCCCACATATGTTAGGTGACTCACATGAGCTGCTAAGAGCTGATCATTGGAGTGTATATACCAATAGTACATACATCTAAAAGCTGTGTTTTGTACGAGTACGAATACGGGTGCATACGAGTAGAATTGTTGATGAAACTGAACGAGGATGTAATTGTAAGCATTTTTGTTAAGTAGAAGTATTTTGATAAGTGTCTTGAAGTCTTTCAAAAGTGAATGAATACATATTAAAACACTACATGTATATACATTTTAACTGAGTCATTAAGTCATCGTTAGTCGTTACATGTAAGTGTTGTTTTGAAACCTTTAGGTTAACGATCTTGTTAAGTGTTGTTAACCCATTGTTTATTATATCAAATGAGATGTTAAATTATTACATTAACATGATATTATGATGTATTAATATATCTTAATATGATATATATACAATTAAATGTCGTTACAACGATAATCGTTACATATATGCCTCGTTTCGAAATCATTACGTTAGTAGTCTTGTTTTTACATATGTAGTTCATTGTTAATATACCTAATGATATGTTTACTTATCATAATACCATGTTAACTATATACATACATATATATATATATATATATATATATATATATATATATATATATATATATATATATATATATATCCATATATATGACATCATATAGTTTTTACAAGTTTTAACGTTCGTGAATCACCAGTCAACTTGGGTGGTCAATTGTCTATATAAAACCTATTTCAATTAATCAAGTCTTAACAAGTTTGATTGCTTAACATGTTGGAAACACTTAATCATATAAATATCAATTTCATTTAATATATATAAACATGGAAAAGTTCGGGTCACTACAACCATCTCGTTCATGAATGGGATAACATGATACGAGGCACCCGAATCTAAAACCCAAGATTCATCAAGAACCTCTTTTTGGCACATCAACGCATCTTCGATCACCACAGTCGATACGCTCCCACCCGACTTAAGACTCGGGCACTTTGACTTATAGTGACCAACTTGTTGACAATTCCAACACACCACGTTCTTGCTCCTTGACGGACTTCTTGACCTAGCTCTTCCCCGACTAACACTTAGAGCCGAACCCGAACTTCCATTTGAATCTTTCCTACGAATACCTTCGCTAAGAATCAAATTCCGGATTCCTTCAAAAGTTAACTTAGTAGTTTCGGTTGAACCACTAATCGCCGTAACCGTACCGGCCCAACTCTCGGGCAATGAAGATAGCAAAAACAACGCCTCAAGCTCATCATCGAATTTAATATTCATGGATTTCAACCGTGTTAAAATCGAATTAAATTCGTTAACATGATCCGCCGTCGAGGAACCCTCCATCATCCTAGCCTTCACCAATTGCCGAATCAAGAAAACTTTATTCAAAGCAGATGGCTTTTCATACATGTTAGATAAAGCCGCAAGCAATCCCGCCGTTGTGGTTTTACCCACGATGTTGTAAGCAACGTTCTTGGCCAGAGAAAGTCGAACAACTCCTAGGGCTTGCCTATCCAACAACTCCCACTCGCCTTGAGTTATCTCTTCCGGTTTAACACCCTTTAACGGTTGGTAAAGCTTCTTTTGATAGAGCACATCTTCAATTTGCATCTTCTAAAAGCTAAAATCATTCCCATCAAACTTATCAATCTTCACATCATTCTTTTCCGCCATTGTTCCCGTAAAACCGAACCGAAGCTCGGATACCACTTATTAGGATTGAAGCGTGAGCCCTAACAAGACTTGATAACCCTAGGTTATCAAACCCACTTACAATAAACGAAAATAGTTGATGTATACGAAGAAACTAGCAAGAAACGATAAAGACAAGAGAATTTAACGAGGTTATATGTGATGACCCAGAAATTTCGACTAAATTTAAACTTAATCTTTGTATGATTAACATTTCCGACACGATAAGCAAAGTCTGTAAAACTGAATCTCAAAATTTTTGAATTACTTTTATATATTTAAATACCCTTCGGTTGTTTTCGACGATTCGCGAACAATTATATGTAAATAGATACATATATACTATAACATGAAAAGGTAACAATGTATTAATTGTTTGATACCGTACATTAAACTTATTGGTTTAAATATCTATTTGAATGTATATGATAAGTTGAAATATTTATTATTAAAATTTATTTATAAATAACTTCCAATGTGTATTTAAAAACTGATTTATGTATATTAAAAAGATATATACATATATATAATAAACGATAGTAACATTCGTTTATTGATTCAATTGATATTTAGATAAGTTAACTAAAGCGTTTAAGATGAACCAGTTAAACACTAATTTGTTACAGTGTTTTCAAATTGCCACATTACTCAAAATGCTACAGTGTTTTCGAAAATCACTATTTGCTACAGTGAAATTGACTTTGCTACAGTAAAATTTGACTTTGCTTCAGTAACTTTGCTACAGTAAAACGCTATTATAAAAATGTATTTTAACAAATAGCGAGACGATGATTTATAGAAGTAAATGACCAAAACACTCGAAAGTTTAAGATACACTTTGAGTGATATAATTAAGGGATAATTTAAGGCTATTGATAAGGCTAAAAAGGAACATATATTTCATAGCATTATCCCCCAAGAAAGACAGGATTTTAGTTGTAATTGTTCCATATTCAAGTAATATTCGTTTATATTTAATAAGTGCGAAGACAAAAGGCGAAAACGAAGAATTGAAGACGGAAAGGTCCAAAATGCTCAAATGTACAAGATACAATTAAAAAGGTTCAAATTATTGATGAAGAACGTCTAAAAATGACAAGAGTACAAGTTGCGGAACGCAAAGTACACGATATAAAATAGTACGCAAGGACGTCTGAAAATCCGGAACCGGGACCCGAGTCAAGAAGAAACGCCCGACGCAACGGACCAAAAATATCTAGTCTACTATGCACAAGAATAAAATATAATATATAAATAATTATATTAATTATTTATATATTTATATTTATTTTATATTATGTCGACAAGCTAGGAGCCAAAACAATGTGAGCTGTCCCTGGTCCTCATGCGAGTCGCATGGCCAGAAGGCCATTTCCATGCGAGTCGCATGACTCCAGATTCCAGGCCAGGTACTATAAATTCAGGTGTTTTGCTCGAATGAAAAATCAAACACACATACACAAATATATATTACTCCGTATAATATTTATTATTATTATTATTATTATTATTATTATTATTATTATTATTATTATTATTATTATTATTATTATTATTAAGATTATTATTAATCTTATTAATCTTATTATTAGTATTATTATTTTTGCGATACAAAAATAATAATGTACATAAAATATTACGACGGAGTACTGTCCAAGTAATTTTCAAAACGAGTTTCCGAGCGAGCTAGAGCTAAGGAAAATATGGGTTATTGCCAAAGAGGTTATGGGTAATGTTCGGGGGTATTTTTGTGAATCAAACCTCGTGTTTATTATCTCCGATGCGTCTACGTGCTTTCCTACAATATTGTATATCAATATTTAACTGTGAGTTTCATAAGATCCCTTTTACTCTCTACATTTTTGGGCTGAGAATACATGCAAATGTTTTATTAACCGATATACAATATTTATATGTGTGAGTTTCATAAGATCCCTTTTACTCTCTACATTTTTGGGCTGAGAATACATGCAAATGTTTTATTAACCGATATACAATATTTATATGTGTGAGTTTCATAAGATCCCTTTTACTCTCTACATTTTTGGGCTGAGAATACATGCAAATGTTTTATTAACCGATATACAATATTTATATGTGTGAGTTTCATAAGATCCCTTTTACTCTCTACATTTTTGGGCTGAGAATACATGCAAATGTTTTATTAACCGGTATACAATATTTATATGTGTGAGTTTCATATGATCCCTTTTACTCAATATATTTTTGGGCTGAGAATACATGCGACTGTTTATAAATACTGAAAATACAATATTTATATGCGTGAGTTTCATAGCTCCCTTTTTAATTGCTTTTGCAATCTATATTTTTGGGCTGAGAATACATGCACTTTATTTTAAACGCAATGGATACAAGTACATACTAAATTCTACACCGAGTTTGAACCGAAAATCCCTTAGCTTTGGTAACTAGTAACTGCCAGTTATAAGAACTGGTGGGCGCGAGTAGTAGTATATGGATCCATAGGGCTTGATATCCCCGTCCGAGCTAGAGCGCTAGCCTTTTAACGGACGTATGCTATTTGAGAAGCGTACACGTTGGTTTGCGTGTATTATTAAGATGATTATACAAAGGGTACAAATTATATAAGCATTAAAGTTTAGTTACCAGGGTGCTCAATTTTGTAGAACCGATTGATAAACGTTTCGGATGAAACAACTGAAATCTTGTGATCCACCTTTTATGTAAAACCTATTGATAAACGTTTTGAATAAAACAACTGAACTTTTGTAATCCACATTGATATACGGATTATGTGTAATATTAAAACTATGAACTCACCAACCTTTGTGTTGACACTTGAAGCATGTTTATTCTCAGGATTCTAGAAGTCTTCCGCTGTTTGCTTATACGTGATACAAGATATGTGCTTGGAGTCATACATGCGATATACAAGAAACTTGCATTCACCAAACCATTACCATGTATCTTATTTTGACTGTATTGTCAACAGATGTATTATTGTAAACCATTTAAATGGTGATTGTCTATACGTAGAAATCATCAGATGTTAAAAACCTGGAATTTATATATTCATTTATGAAATACCTTTTCAAACGAATGCAATGTTACAAAACGTATCACATAGAGGTCAAATACCTCGCAATGAAATCAATGAATGACGTGTTCGTCCATATGGATTTAGAGCGATCGTCACATTATATGTAATCACGAATGATTACTTTAATCCTCGGCAACCAAAGAGAGTTCTTTATTGATAAAATTCGTGGATACATGTTTGGGTTACAATAAGATGCTTAAATAGGCAAAACTAAACAAAGAAATAGCTTTCGGAACAAGAAAACTCGATTTTGGAAACTTACTCGCAGACGAAGCCGCGCCGCGCCCATAGAGGGCCGCGCCGCGCCTCTAAGGCAAAAACCAAAACAGTAGCTTTTTCGTCTTGACCCCTTGTTCACACTCTAGACCGCGTCGCGCCTAGGATAGGCCGCGGCGCGCCTCCACTGGTGAACCGAATTCTTCCTTTTTTTTCAAACCCTTGTTTAACTCGTTTCGCACTCCAACAAAATTTTCCACTGATGGAAAGAGAAAATCATCTTTCACTACAAGAAAAATGTTCATTTGTGACGATCTTTTAGTGACAACTCATAATTTAGTCACTAATAATGCTATTTAGTTACCATTAAAAAAGTGGTCACTAAAATTTGGTCACTATACGATATTAGTGACCAAACAAATGGTCAATATAGTGACCAATTTTAGTGTTATGGTCTCTAAAAATATTTTGTAACGGATCTATAGTGACGAGAAGTGATCAACTTATTTTGATCACTAACTCAATTTAGTGACCAATTTAGTATTATTAGTGAACATTAACTCTCGTCACTAAAGCTCATTTTTTTTATAGTCTCTTTCTACTTGAAGACATAGGGATTGATTTCAAGAATTATACGATATAAGTTCTTAATGTGGAAGTGAAATAAATTTATCATTACCCTTGATAAAAAGTGCTCATCATATTTATTTATATATTGTTCTAGGGAAATAAGATCGTAATAACCCAACCAATATCAATGATATCCCATCTACCTCACAGTCTCATTTACTTATCTTTCTACTCCACTAATTTAATTCGAACGAGCTTTCCCTCCCTTTTCTCAAAGACAATATTGGTAATTGGTAATCCACATAACTAGATACACTTTTTATCATAGATATTACTAAGAGCACGGGCACGGAGTATTCTTCAGTGTTTATTTCCAGAAGTCCTGAAACACTTAAAGTGATTGAAAAGAAAGAAAATGAAGTTCGATGTCTATTTTCAACGTTCATTTGAGTTTTTTCGTTAATGTTTAATACTTAAAAATTTTAATTATTTCATTTTATTAAAATAAAATATTTAAATTAAACAATTTAAACTTTAAAAAATATTTCATCAATTAATATAAAAAAATTAATAATTCATAAATAAGCTAAAAATCATAAAATTAACATTCATTCTCAAAAATATTCAACCAAATCATGTCGTAATCCCCTGTGTGCTTCTCGATCACGTACGTAGTTCCTTATTTCTTCGATCGTGAACCTTACACCCCTCGATCCAAGTGCGCTGCATATTACGAACCGGTTCATACATTAATTCATTCCCCGCTATGTTATAATCGTTCTCTTCAACAATCATGTTGTATAATATGATGCACGTATACATTAGTTGTCGCGTCTTCGATGAAACAATCTAAAATAGTAGCGTAGCGGATTTGTGGCGTAATCTAGAATGTCGTTATAATTCTGAGAAAAACACGTTTTCTCATCCGAAATTTTTGTTTCAAATTGTCAGAAGTATACTTGCAATTTTCTACAAAATAATCACCCATGAGCCTCTTGATGTTCACGACGAGTATGTGATGTAGCAGTTGAATTTAACTCATCATCTTCAGAATCGTAGACACTATCTATCAAATTGAACGCTATTAATTCATATTCATCATTGGTAGACGAAGGTGACAACATTATTTAATAGAATTATATTATATATGAAGAGGAAAAGTAGAAAACATTGATAGTGTTTTTTGTTTTTGTTTAGAAAAAATGATAAATGAGTGATTTATAGGAGTAAAAATTGATTAAAAATAAATATATAAAGAATCTAACGGATGTATTTTGAAAAATTCAAACATGAAAAGATCACATTTCAGCGTCGAGTTTTTGAAGGTGGGCGGCCAAGGACACCGCTGTGGTGTCGTCTCCCACCCCATCCCCAACGCGGGTTATGAGAAACGTTGGAGAAGAGTGACCATACCATGTGCTCTAATAAATATTAGTATTACTTAAGGTTGTAAAATTCGCTATTCGGGGATTAATCCGTTAGGACTTTGGAAGGACTAATCGGTAATTCGGAGATTAATCCGAGATTAATCGAATTGTACTGTATACATTTAAATATTAAATTTTAAAAAATAAGTGTGTAACTATAGAAAAAAACCATAAATATATAGATAGTTTTTAACATAACAGTATAAAATTTTTCATTTTGCTTCAAAACCATAAAATTTTAGTTTAAATTCATGTTAAAATGTTAACCATTTTGACTTTAACTGACTTTGATTACAAAATTTGATTTTGATTCATCAATTGACGTTGACCGTTAAATTAAACGGATTTTTGAAAATCGGAACGAATTGCTCCTAAAAATGATTAATTGAAGATTAATCGACGAGTAATCGAGTTTTTTTAGAACACTGGTATTACTATCAATGATATTGTTGGCATGACTTCTGAAAAATGATTGTTCCTTTTCATCTTTTCCGACTTTAAATATTCAAACTGATTTGAAATTTTGATGAAACCAAGAAAATATGTACGTTATCCTTTGAATTTTTCGCAGGTTGCATTAATATGCTTCTAACACTTTTAAATATTTCATTTTACATTTAAAATGTCACAAACAGAACACTCTACCTTTTAAAATTTTAAATACATAACAATACATTCTTCATGTTTAGGAATTATCATGCAAAATTACGATACTTATGTAAGGAAATTAACTCCCATAGAATTACTATTAACTTTGTGTATCTCACAAACTCATCAGTGTATTATTATTATTATTATTATTATTATTATTATTATTATTATTATGGGCTGTAAATGAGCCAAGCTACTCGCAAACTACTCGAGCTCGGCTCGTTAAAAGCTCGATTCGAGCCGAGCCTAAACGAGCTCGAGCCCGAGTTCGAGCTTAACATAGGGCTCGTTTAATAATCGAGCTCGATCTCGAGCTTCACGTGTCGAGCTCGTTTAAGCTCGCGAGCCTAAACGAGCTATATATATATATATATATATATATATATATATATATATATATATATATATATATATATATATATATATATATATATATATATATATATATATATATATATGTTGTTTTATTTTACGGAGTAATTCAGTTCGAAATCTATGTCCATGCATTTCTCAAAATTGACTTTCCAACTTTCCAATAAATTTTCAATTTACCCCATTAAATCTCTGTCACCACCCACCACCCACCACCCATATCAACCAATTAAATGTTTTCTAATTAATAATTACGGAGTAATATTCGATACTAAGACCATATATAACCCTGACGTCACAGGCAGATTGGCCACTTTTTGGCCAAAAAGTGCAATCTGCCTCTGACGTGGCAGTGTCACCCTCTGACACCAAAATAACCCTGACGCCCCTCCAGTGTCAAATAGGTCCTACCAGTTTTATTTTTTTCTTTTTCTTTTTTATTTTATTATGCATACAAATTATATTACATTTAATTAAAAAACATATAAAAATTAACCATTACATAAAAAATTAACCATTACATAAAATTTAACCATTACATAAATTATTGAGTTTGATGTGTTAAAAATGATAGGTTTTGATGAGTTTATATAGAAAAGAATATAAATAATTCAAATAAAAAAAAACAAAACAAAACAAAACAAAAATCATTTGAATGAAAGTGTTAAAATGAGAGAAAAAATTGAGTTTGATGTGTTAAAAATGATAGGTTTTGATGGTTATATATAAAAGAAAATAAATAATTTAAATAAATAAAAAAACAAAAAAAAATATTTGAATGAAAGTGTTAAAATGAGAGAAAATATTGAGTTTGATGGTTTAAAAATGATGGGTTTTGATGTGTTTATATAGAAAAGAATATAAATAATTTAAATAAAAAAAAACAAAAACAAAATTAAAATCATTAAAATACGTGGACCAATCAGAAACCCTGACGCATTTTTTTTTCGTGAAAAGGTTGACTGACTAGGGGCGTCAGGGGGGCGTCACCCACTGCCAGCGCGTCTGACGGGACCCCTCTGACGCCGCGTTAAAAATTGTCTAATATGAGAGAAGACAGAGATACTCTTTAATCTTTATTTGCTTCTTCATTTTACAAGTTTATCTCTTCAATTCTCACACTCTTTTTTTTTCTTTTAAAAAATGTTTAACAAGGTTTCAAAGCTGCGTGTTTGAAATTTCTAACAAGGTAGTTTTTTCAATCTCAATCATTTGTTTATATTTATTGTTTCTTATATATTCTAAATTTGTTGATCAAAGGTAGGAAGAATCCAGGTAATTTATTTTGAATCGATTCATTGTTTATAAGCATATTTTAATGTATGCATCCAAATTAATATTTGATGATTCAAACTAATGTTTTATTTTATATGATTCAAACAAATATTTTTGTTAATTTTGTTGATTCTGCATACGATTTATATTCTTCAGGGCATCTTACTATACACAAGACAAGATTACACATGGTGTTTAGCTTTTTGCAACACTAAGTATTACAGTAGATCGTATGTTTAGATATTTTGTTGGTGATTTTGGTATTTGATTATTGAAGGCAAAGATAGATCATATGTTTTCTTTTACGTTTAATTTTACTGTACAATTTATTGACTATCAATCAGAATGTTTTTTAATGTCATTTACATACTACTCATAAATTTGTTTATTTTCTTTAATAATGCAGGTTATTTCAAGTGATTATTCTTTTGGGCTAACTGAAGTTGAAATTTGAAGATACATAGTTTTATATTCTTTAGAGTTTAGAGATGATTATTATAAATGTAACGTGTTTTTAAAATAGTTCTAACCTATTTAAATGCCTTTTGTGAGTTTGTAATTTTATGAGGTGGTCTGTAAATTTATAAGAAGCTACAAATTCTTCAATGGTATTGTACTTATTATTAACTTATGTTCTATTTATAGTGTTGAGATATTGAGATTAAAGGATATTTAAATGCTTGCTTAATGAGCTCGAATATTGTTTAACGAGCTCGAATATCGCTTAACGAGCTTGAGTTCTTCGTTTTCTATAAAAAAAAAGAGCTTATAACGAGCCGAGCTCGAGCTTTTCACATGAATCTCGAGCCAAGCTCGAGCTAAAAATCTAAGGCTCGAACCGAGCCGAGCTCGAGCTCGAGCTTTCTGAAAACTAAACTAGCCGAGCTCGGACACTATCAAGCTCGGGCTCGGCTCGTTTACAGCCCTTATTATTATTATTATTATTATTATTATTATTATTATTATTATTATTATTATTATTATTATTATTATTATTATTATTATTATTATTATTATTATTATTATTTTATTTAATTTAATTATTAATATAATTATTAAAGATAAATAAAGATAAATGCTACTGTATATAAAAAATATATACGTGTATTTACGTTTGCGCATGCATGTGATAGAGACAGCATGTGGGGTTTCCGTTACTCCTTGATTGATGATATTTAAAATTGAATTATTTGTATTTGCCGACACAAATTTAGAAAAGTTTCAAATTTGAAAGAAAAAAAGTTACTGCTTTGCTTCAAGTCTCACTCCATAAATAATATTCTTGTTCCATATTTGCTCTTATTTATAACTCTCTCATCTCCTTTTTATTTCGTCAAAAGTTTTATGGATTTCTGCCACAATATCTCTCTTTCCGGCGGTTTTCCGGCCACCCATCAGCCGGAGCAGCACCTTCTTTGCAGCCTTGATGACCTACTTTACAGTCATACCATGGTATATCATCAACGTTTTTCTGTCTCAGCTCTATTTTGCTTCATTCACTTGTACCTTTGAGTACTACTGTTATCTTCCTA
Source organism: Rutidosis leptorrhynchoides (assembly GCF_046630445.1). Classification (NCBI taxonomy): domain Eukaryota; kingdom Viridiplantae; phylum Streptophyta; class Magnoliopsida; order Asterales; family Asteraceae; genus Rutidosis; species Rutidosis leptorrhynchoides. The sequence continues at coordinate 340,993,824 of NC_092338.1, read as the reverse complement.
ATTTCATAATAAGATAACCCATGCAAGGAATAATACAAATATAAAGAAAATGCTACATTTACAAAAACGAAAATATACATATAAATAATTGAATAATGCTAAACTTACCATCAAAAACTAAGTTTAAGCATTTATGTATTAATTTTTCATATTATAACGTATAACGTATTTTTCATACTTAATTCAGAAGTCAATTTATTCATGAAGATATATATATATATATATATATATATATATATATATATATATATATATATATATATATATATATATATATATATATATATATATATATATATATAATTTTTTATTTAAAATATAAATTTTGAAATTAATTTTTAACTATTATGGTTATCATTTTCTTAAATAGTTTGGAATGGGATAAAAAAAGGTTCATGTATAGCATTTAATGAATGTATTTTTAATCCAAAAGATGCATTAGTGACTTGTATATTATATAGCTAACGTTGTACCTATTTTAAATATAGGAAGAAGGTGATGTTAACATGGAATGGCTCTCTATATTTGTGGAGGATTGTTTATCAAGCAGTGGAAATTGTATGCCACCAGTAGTAAAACCCCAGAGTACAACATCCAAAGATGAAGGTACAAACGAATCAGCAGAACCAAAAGTGAAAGAATCCCATTCTATGCTTAAACTAGTTGTACCTTGCAAGGCAAGAAGCAAAAGAAAAAGAAGCCCCACATGCTGGTCTAAGCAGTACCTTACAAGTTCATTGCATCAACCTTCTTGGTTAGCTGAAAGTGAATTAATTTTACCCAAAAAATGTACAACTCCTAACAGCAGCAGTTCCGGGCAGGAGGAAGGGATTGGGGGCCAGGGGCAAGGAAGGAAATGCACACATTGTTTATCACAAAGAACACCCCAATGGAGGGCAGGACCACAAGGACCAAAAACACTGTGTAATGCATGTGGAGTGAGGTACAAGTCGGGTAGGCTGCTGCCCGAATATAGGCCAGCCAAGAGTCCTACTTTTGTGACCCATAAACATTCTAATTCTCACAAAAAAGTGTTGGAGATGAGAATGTCTATATTACCCTTATCCTCTAGCACATCATCTTCTTTGTTTTAGTATTGAGTATGAGTACGAGTATGAAGGGTTAGTAGTTATTTACCATCTTAGATCATTGTGTACAAATTAGTGAAGATGGAATTTATATTTGGAAGTTTAGCTTAACTAAATCAACTTGCAAGAGTATATATGGCAATGGATCAAGTATGATCTAATATTTACTCCTATATTAATATTTTATTTGTTTTTTGTTCATTCATATCATTATTTATATTTATTTAATTATGACAATGGATCGAATATCAATTTAATACTAGTTAAATGATCGTGAATCATGGGTTTGCTATATAAAAATAGTTTAATTATATGTTATATCTAACAAATATTATTAAATTATATGTGGATGTTATATAAAATCAAAAAATAATCAACATGTGTTTTCATAAGAGAATTAAAATTGAGCACTACTTTTGTAACATCCCGATTTTTCCCAGATCTGAACCGCGTCGCGGGTTAACAAGTGAGCTGATGGAGAAATCTTTAGAAACTGTCGGATTCACTTTTTAGTTTTGATCCGCGCCGCGGGCCCTGGAGCCGCGACGCGGGCTATAACTGGAGCTGGTGCTGAATCAACATTTTAATAAGGGTTAAATGATGGGCATTTTGGTCTTTTCGCATTGTGAACGGTTTGGTGACCACAAAACTGATCACGCCCTATCTTATCCTCATTTCCACCTCATCTCTTCACTCTCATTTCTCTCAACCTTTTTAGAAAGAGAAAACCCATTAGAGAGAGAGAGCTTTGATTGGAGAAGAAGAACCTTGAATCGGGTGAAGGTGCAAGAGTTAAAGTTGTTCCTTTCGTCCCTAGCTACGTTTTGGTTGTAGTGGTAAGTCTCGAATCTGAATTTTAGTGTTTGATTCTTGTTTTGTGTTAGGGTTTGAGTTAGTGTTGGGTTATTAAACCCCATTTCTCATGAAATTGGGGTTTTGTTGTATATAATGTGTAAGTAAACCCGATTATTGTGGGTTTAGGGTTTAATGACGAATTTGAAAGTATTTGTCATGAGTTTGGGTGTTAGTCACTAGTTTATAAGTGTATTGGTGGTTTTGATGTTCTTAAGAACAAATTTGCTAGTCAAATTGGGTGTTGACTTGGTTTGGTGTCAAAATGAGTTTTGAGTCGACTTTTGGTGAATCAAGTATGTAAACACTTGATTTAGGTGTTAATTGGTGTTTTGGAAATATAATCACTAGCCGTTAGTGATTTTGGGCGTTTTTGTGACTTTTGTTAAAATGGATAAATTGAATTGGATCAAATTTGATGATGACACTAGTTTTGGTCAAATGGATGTTTAAACACTTGTGTTAATTGTTAAATGGCATTTTTGGAAGATAAACTTGTGAATTAAGTGTAAATTGGTGACTTTATGACATAATCACTAGTAATGGTGATTATGGGTCAAACTTGACTTGTTTTGGTGGTTAAGTGCAATTTGGTTTAAGTTGCACTTATGGGTTGGTTTTGTAAGGTCAAGTGCAATGAGTGTTAGTTTGTGCTTGTTTAAATGGGTCGAAATTACCACCCATAGTGGTATTGGTGAAGTCCATTTTAGGGGTCTAAATGGGCGGGTGGTTGTGAGCTAGACCAAAACCCTTAGTTAAGGGTGTTGGTGTAAATTCTCATTTAGAGAATGTGTGTTTATGTGTATTGTACATATATGTGTATTATAGGTAAAGGCTTGCTCGTTTGCGTTTGGAGGCGATTTACATACATAATTTGTGCGGACATTTCAAGGTGAGTGGAATAATTTTACGTGTAGGTATATGATGTATTTATTTGTGTAGCGTGAGATGTGAAGTGTCGACGTGTTAAGGCACCACATTTCACGTGACGAGTGAAGTGTCGACGTGTTAAGACGCCAATTCGGGAAGTATGGGGGGTGAAGTGTCGAAGTGTTAAGACACCATTCCGGGAAGTATGATGGGTGAAGTGTCGACGTGTTAAGACACCACCCGGGGGATTAGTGATACGACGTGTTAAGTACACTAACAGATGTTGTGAACACCGATGGTCTTTCGCGAGCACCATTCCCTTGTACGATTGGTTAACCATGGCTATGTGTTGTAGTTTTAGCATATTAAATTGTGAACTATATTCTATTGGCGATGCTAGCTTATTGTAAATTGTGGATATTTAGTTTTGCATTGTGATTGCATGGTTGTTGAATTGCTAGCTCGTATACGGTATCTGTGTAAGTGTTTGCAAGTAAGTAGATTATATATGTATATGTATAATTATTGTATACACTAAGCTTCATGCTTACCCCTCTCGTTGTTTACCTTTTTATAGGTATCGTTGATGTAGTGTTACCTAGTTGCTAGACTAGGGTTGATAGACGTTGCTTAAGCTTGGAGGATTAGTTTTTGAATATTTGGACGCGGATTGGGGATTTGGTAGTCCCCGGGATTATGCTCTTGGTATCGGGTTGGGTTATTGAGTCTTAACCCGGTTTGTAGTGTAAATGGATCGTAATTACCCACTTGTTGTGTAACGGGTCAAAAGGCGTCGAATTGTACGTTTTGGATTTAGTCACATGTGAAACATGTATTTTGTTGTATAGTGGGCACGATAAAACTATCGTTAAACGAATCTTGCATTATGCTGTATTTAACTTTATCTAACTTAAAAAAAAATAGTGCTTCGTTTTTGATAAACAGATTCGGGTTGTTTCAGCTTTATCATATTTACCAATAAGTACTACATAACTTTGGTATTGATTCTTTTTTATTCAAATTATCAGATGTAATTTAGTTTGAATTTGAATTTGATTTGACAATCATAAAAATTGTCTTTAATTATTTAGTCAACATTTATATCTTTAAAAACGTAACTGTAAAAAATTCAGGACAAGTTTATAAGAAATTATTTAATACTTTTTTAATCAAGATAATTGGTAACTTGATTTACGGATATGTTATTGTTTTAAATTGTTTTTATTTTTGTAAAATCAATTTTTTTTCTTTAATGTGAATTAAATATAAGTTAAACTTAGCTTCATTATCAGAATTAATTTAGTTTATATAGAAGATATAAAAATTATTCATGATAAAATATTATAACAACCATAGAATGCATAAGAACCGATTATCGTAATAAAGCTACTAAATTTAATTATAAAGTATAATTTATTTTTAATAGGATTTATAGTTTAAATGACAATGTAAACATAAACGGAATCTAATCAGTAACTTATATGTAATGGATATGTTTGTTTGTATCGATTGAACAAATTCAAATAAACGGAATTCATGAATTTATATTTTATATAACCTATATAACAGAATTCATGATTTTTTAAATTTAAATAAAACCATCCATGATGCATATTCAAGAATATTTATTGTTATATTAAAAATCATCATAAAAATAAAATACAATGACAAACCTTAATTTTAGAAGATTATTGGATGATAGACAATGTAACACCCTTGAACCGGGCATAGGTGAAAATTATCTTTTTTGCCCTTTAAGTGTTTTAAAGTGTATTTCAATGTAATATTTATTTTTTTTTTTTTTTATATTTAATTGTTAGTCCAATGGGAGTATTTTGCAACAAGAGTCGAAAAACTTATTTGTTTATTAAATTTGAAGCCCGTTAGGACTGCCTAACGAGGTGTGTTTTATCGCTGAAAACATGTAAATACCCGTGTATAAACCCTAGATTTATTCCCATTTTCCGATACTTTTATTCCCATTTTCCCTTCCAGGATCAAAATCTTTCTCCATTTCTCTAGTTCTTTCTCCCAAAATATAAACCCTAGATTTCCTGAAGGAAGATTATGATTAATCCAAGCCCTAATCAGATTTTGTGCATCATCATCTTCATGATTGGTTACTTCCCTCTTGATCCTACCAATATATATATATATATATATATATATATATATATATATATATATATATATATATATATATATATATATATATATATATATATATATATATATACACACACACACACACACATATGTATATATATATATATACATATGTATATATATATACATATGCATATATATGTATGTATACGACCGACTGTATGGACCTCGACCCGATTGATTGGTTTGTGTTGTTGGTTCGCCCGTTTTAACCGAAGACCCATTTATTGTAATGAACCTCGCGTGCCATTATATCCCGTGTTGTGTATATATATATATATATATATATATATATATATTGTGATGCGTGTAAGTATATGATGATTATATAAATCGAGTGTATATATATATATGTATATATAAGTATATATATACACATTGTGTAAGCATGTATGTATGTGTGTATATATATATATATATATATATATATATATATATATATATATATATATATATATATATATATTGTTAGTAATTGGGATACGATTTACTAACTTGTGGGTATTGTTCTCAGGTGATACGGACAAGGAGAAGACTCAGTGACATTAGACTCCGAGTGATGCCAGTATCGGTGAGTGGGACTAATTAGAGATTGATAGTATAGAGTAACTTGTTATTCTAAGATTGCCATGCTTGTTAGAATTAACATGCTACTACTGTTAGTTATGACTGTGATGACTCTATGTTAGTTGATGCTAGTTGATGGAGCCCAGTGCGTCCCTATCTTGTGGTAGCCTAATTTGATAGGAGAGATCAACCTGCGGGTTGGGTTCCTCATGTGGTAGCCTAATCAGCATCTGCATGGTATATGCTTGAACGACGCGCTCGTCGCTTGTGGATGATTTATGCAGCACGGTATGTAGGAGGAACTTCCGGTAAACCCCAGTCCGATCAACTGGTGGTTAATGGTTCGGCCGGACCGCCGGAATCTCTGTTGACTGAACTACTGGGTGATGCTTATGTGTTGGACTATGTGACATGATTAGTATGACGGTTTGCAAATTTAGGTAGTAATATTATTATAAAATAAATTACAATAATTAAAATGACAGTAAATAAAAGTACGATAAAATATGAAATAAAAGAATTATGCTTATTTAAACTTCCGTAACCATGATGTTTGACGTTTTGATTTTAATTTATTATTACTATGGGTTAATTGTCCTTTGTCCTGGCTTATTTGATACCTATCTGGGTTTTGCCCATAATAGTCCATCGGTCATAATTATAAAATGCTCGTCAAATTAACCTTATTCCCGAAGTCATATATTTCAACTAATTAGGGATTCGAACTGTAACAAGGTTTTAATACTTTGTTAATAGTTACACCAGGTTATCGACTGCGTGTAATCCAAGGTTTTAATACTTTGTTAACAATTACACTAATTATCCTTGTATGTAATCCACCCCTGTTTTAATTAGTCCATAATACATTAATTTATTCACTTGGCCATAATGAATAATAAATTACCCAATCCAATTGATTAATTAAATGATTGTAAACGATGTCGTATAAACGTCACTAAATAGGACATTCGTAATCAATTTAATAATTATTAGATTAACTAATTTGAAGATAGGTTCGATAGGTTCCAATGAGTTGTCATTCAATTAGACAATACCCCCTACCTATTAATAGTCAATAGTCCAATGTTCACAAGTGTCGGTCTTTTGTCCAAACCCGAATTATGGTACAAAATCCAATAACCCCATCTTAATATTTAGCCTAACATCACAATTTACTTCGGCTCAAATAAGCATAATAATAACTTAGTTACGAGACATTAATTTAAAAAGGAAGAACGTAGCTTACAGTGATTATTTATCGCGTAGCGTTACCCGGACAGAGTTTCAACTTAAAACCAGTAAAACATATCTTATAATAACCCAACTAAACCATAACTTTATTATTAAAATTAACTTATATTAAAATTATAATATAAATATATTTATGTTTACAGAAGAAGGAATGAAAAGAGTGTGTAAAATTCGGCTGAAAACATTGCAATTTATAGGACCTGGCCAGGATTCTGGGCTCATGCGATCGTATGAGATTTGTGCTTCCAGGCCATGTGATCGCATGGCCAGCTGGGACATATATTTTTGCTTTTCAAAATGTGGGCTGCTCGATTTTAATAATATATAATATAATATATATAATTTTATATAATTATATATATATTATATTATATTCTTGTGCATAGTTGACTTGTAATTTTAGCTTCGATGTCTCGCTTGTTTACGCCCGGTCTATGTCTCGGTTCCGGATTTTCGAACGTCTTTTTGTGTGCTTAGATATCTTGTACTTTGCGTTCCGCGACTTATACTCTTGTAATTTTTAGACGTTTCTCATCAATAAATTGAACCACTTGGATTGTATCTTGTACATTTGAGCTTTTTGGTCATTTCGTCTTCAAATCTTCATTTGCGTCTTCAGTCTTCGCACTTATTTATTTAAACGAATATTACTTGGAATTAGAACATTTGCAACTAAAAACTTTACATATTGGGATGATATTGCGACTAAATATATGTTCATTTGAAGCACTATCAAATATCCCCACACTTGAACGTTGCTTGTCCTCAAGCAATACAGGACTTGAAATAAAATCACACTTCACTCGAATCACTTTTTTATTCTCACACTTTATACATCAGTAATTTTGATACGACGGTATAAACAATGATAGTAAACAATAGAACCATGGTTAAAAGTAGGTGTGCCATCCACAATTGCCTCGGGTTTAGGTCAACGACACTTGCAATCAAATAGTCGATTTACTTTTGGTTTCCAAAGCAAAGTGCACATTTGAAAGGCGGTTTAAAGTCTCACGTGACTATGAAAATTTAGATCCTTAAGGAAATTGGATCTTTATGAAAACTTTTAATTTTTAAAAAATTTAAGCTAGATTTTACCCTAGACAAGTTTTCCGAAAAAACCCTTCACCGGTGTTTGCAAAATATTTTTGTGGGTTTTGTGAGTTTCATATTTTAAAATTTTTGCTCAAAACTTGCTGTTTTGTGTCACGCACTTGCTAATCCTTGTATTAGGAAAGCACACGTCCAGTATACTTGTCCGTATATTACCTTTCGGTAAACTACCGTCCAGTTGTAAAGGAAATCGTTGAACAAGCAACCGTTAAGGTAATGTCTAATGACATGCAGGTTTTCATGGTCCACAACGTGTCGGATGCAATTACTATCCTTTGTAGGAGAAATAGTTTAACGACCCGTCAAAGTACACTTGACGACCATCGTTATCTTGGTCCCACAGCTTGATCATAACTCCATATGAATTTGATAAATAACCTTGCATTCTTTATTTAAAAATAATTTCCTATAAAGGAAACCTACCAAAATATGTAAGTTTAGAAAAACCACACATAATTACTTAATAAAAAGTTGACCAAACCAAAGTCAACAAACACCCACAATTTAATGTATCAAAATAGAATGCAAGTTAATGTTTAACAAAAGCTGCCATCATAAATATGCAGACTCTCTAAGCACAGCAGAAGCATTCAATCATGAACCTGAGAATAAAACATGCGAGTAACTGTCAACAAAAATGTTGAGTGAATTATAGGTTTAATATTGCAAACAATATTTAATTTAAACCATAAAAATTTATGTTTGAAAACATAAAAACTCCTTTTTGGACCACAAAATTATATGCTGGAAAACATATAAAAATATTATTCCATTTTTCGTGAGCCACCTGGTAACCACTTAACCATTTATTTACCCTTGCCAAACACAATAAATAATATACACCGAACAAGTGTATCTTCAACTAAATACGAAGTACTAAACATTCCGATTATAAATTGCTAGCGCGACTAGCTCGAAATGGGGTTGTCAAACCCGATAGATCTATCCATAGGATTCGCGTTCACTAGTAGAAACCAGTGATTACAGTTACCAGACTAGGGAATATTTTTGTTCAACTCACAATGAATAATTTAAACCAACTTCCACTTGTGTCCAAAATATAAAATAAATTACATGTATTCTCATCCCAAAAGATTTAAAATAGAAAATGGGACTATAACTCACCTTAATAGCAAACGAAGTAATCACACAAATAAGCGAACAGCAAACGAAGTAAAGTGATCAGGAATGATCACAACGCCGACCTATAAATAAAGCAGGTCGATATAAATGACTAACTTAGGTCAAGTCTTAGTATGATAGCTATTGTACATGTTGCAAGTAGACATAGAACAATACTCAACATGCATCGGTTTGATCGGAACAGCGTACGGACACACACTTTCTATTTTTAGAAAGTTTCTATTTTTAGCAGGTTTCCATTTTTGGAAAGTTTCTATTTTTGGAAAGTTTCTATTTTTGGAAAGTTTCTATTTTTGGAAAGTTTTAAGTTAGGAAAGTTTTCTTATTTAGAAAGTCAACAAAAGTCAACTGAAAGTCAAAGTCAACCGAAAGTCAACCAAAAGTCAACTCAAAAGTCAACCTTGGTCAAACATAGTCAACGTTAATTTTAAAAGTGTAAGTTGTAATAATAATGTAAGTTATAATATTTATTAAAGTTAAATATGTCTAATTATGTCATAACATAAGTTTAATTAAATTAAAATGAATTATTAAAGTTAATATAAGTTTAAATGATATAATTAATATAACATAAGTATTTAATTAATTAATTAAATATTAGTCATAATATAAGTATTATTAATTAATAATAAATTTTAAATCATATCATAAGTATTATTAATTAATAATGGATTATTAATCATATCATAAGTTTCTAAATATAATTATTAAATCATAAGTATTTAATAATTAAATTATAATTAAATAATAACTAAGCCTTATAATAATTAAATAATTAATTAATCTTTATTATAAGTTTTAAAATAATAATCTTATAATATAATTTTTAATACTTATCATAAGTATTTTCCATTAATAATAAAAGTATTATTAATCATGAGTTTAATTAAAATGTTAATTAAATCATAAGTAATAATTAAATGATATAATAAATATATATCATAAGTCTTAAATTATAATAATTACTTTTTATATCATAATTAATTAAATGATAATGAAATTCATTATTTATATCATAAGTTTAATAATTAATCACAAGTTTTAAATTAAAAGTTCATCGGGTCGTATCTTGAGCCCCGTGTGTCGGTTTTCGGCGAGCCTTACATATATCTCCGCATAATCAAACCACCCGACACTTTGGTACACTCAAGAACACACCAAGAACAGCCCACAAGTCGTGGTGATCAGCCAAGACATCACTTGAAACTTTAATTCAATCAAAATCGTGTTTTAGACGCAACGGGTGATTCGTGGCTCGGATTTAGATGACCCGAACATGAAAGTTCGTCTCATCATTGATCCTAACACACTAAAACACCCTAAAGTCACCAAATATGGTCACAAAGTCGGACCAAACCTTGTTCATACCAATATCACATTTCAATCTTAACAAAATACCACTTTGATCATATCTAGGGCTCCGGGAATCGAAACGACATGAATCCGGAGTCTAAAATTAATGTCTTGATGAGAGGAACTCATCTAGATACTTTATTTTAACTTTTATAACAGTCAAAATATCAGAAATACATGAAATAGCTGCTGTCCCAATTTTATCAAACCGAAAACATGTATAATCGAGCAATTCTACGCATACAATCATCAATACAATAACATGTAATCATCATACTATCAATATAACATCAAAATACAGAAAAATAAAGAAAAATTAAAAAAATCTAGGGTTAGGGTTTATACCCTAATCAAGAATCGAATGGTATAAGTGTGTAGAGATCGAAGAGAGGAATCCGTTGATAATTAAAGCTTCTTGATTCAATTAATATTTGATTGAAGGATGATGATGATGATGATGATGCTAGTGGCGACGGCTAGGAGAGAAAGAAGAGCAGAAACACAAAAAAAAAATTAGAATGTGAAATGAGGAGTGAAAACTAGGTTTTGTTCCATAAAATCACTAGTTTGGAAAAATGGCAAAAACACCCCCTCCCCATGGGGTGATGTCCGGCTCTAGTAAGAGGGTGGGCCCCTTTTATGGCCCAAAATTGATAAATAACTAATTGCTTGTGGCCCGAACGCCCGATCGAAGCCCGAAACGCGAAAACGCTACTACGCGATTGATTTTTCGGAGAGATAACAACTACGCGACGGATAAAATATATAAACACTATATATGATCATATGACATTAAAATATCATATTTAAAATAATTAGGACTTAAAAATCCCAAAAGCTCGACCGTTGGTTTGAAAACCGAAAAGATTCGCCGGATAGAAATCCGCGACACGTAGAAACGTACAATTAAAGATATGAATACAAATATTCATATAACACATAATAATTAATATATTATTACAAAAATAATAATATAGGTCATAGAAATGACGTGGCACGAATAACAGTTAACAGTCGTTAAATAATTAACGGTAAAAGATAACGGAAAAAGTAGGGTCGTTACAGTACCTTCCCGTTACGGAAATTTCGTCCCGAAATTTAAGCAGGTGCAGGGGTTGACTCAGCATCTGGGAACAAATGCAGGTACTTCTGCTTCATCTGATCTTCACGCTTCCAAGTGAACTCGGGATCGCGTCTGGCGTTCCATCTAACCCGGACAATAGGAATTCTGATCTGCTTAAGAGTCTTAACCTCTCGGTCCATAATTTCAACAGGTTCCTCAATAAAATGAAGTTGCTTATCAATATGAAGTTCCTCCAGAGGAATAGTCTTATCGGCCTCGGCCAAACACTTCTTTAAGTTCGATACATGAAAAATGTCATGAACAACACTGAGTTCTTGTGGCGACTTCAAACGATAAGACGCTGGTCCAACTCTCTCAATAATCTCAAACGGTCCAACAAAACGAGGACTCAACGTTCCCCTTTTACGAAAACGTATCACACCCTTCCAAGGTGAAACCTTTAGCATAACACGGTCACCAACTTGAAATTCGATATCTTTTCTTCCCTTATCGGCATAACTCTTTTGCCAACTTCTGGCGGTTCTCAATCTTTCCTTAATCTGTACGATCTTCTCGGTAGTCTCATGAATAATTTCTGGACCTGTGAGTTGAGCATCCCCAACCTCATTCCAACAGACAGGAGACCTACACTTCCTACCATACAGAGCTTCAAACGGTGCGGCTTTAATACTTGCATGATAACTGTTATTATAAGAAAATTCAGCTAGCGGCAAATATTTATCCCACCCATTACCAAAATCAATAACACACGCTTGTAACATATCTTCTAATGTTTGAATGGGCCTTTCACTCTGACCATCCGTCTGAGGATGATAAGCGGTGCTCATATCTAACTTAGTTCCCAAGGCTTCCTGTAAGGATCGCCAAAACATCGATACAAATCGGCTGTCTCGGTCTGAAATAATAGATACAGGAACACCACGTCTAGAAACAATCTCCTTCAAATACAAACTAGTAAGCTTCTCCATCGAATCTGTTTCCTTAATCGACAAAAAGTGAGATGACTTGGTGAGTTGATCTACAATCACCCAAATGTTATCATAGCCACCCGCAACTCTCGGTAACTTTGTAATAAAATCCATCGTAATACATTCCCACTTCCACTCGGGAATCTCAGGTTGCACCAAAAGTCCAGACGGTTTTTGATGTTCAGCTTTAACCTTAGCACAGGTCAAACACTTAGCCACATACGTAGCCACATCAGCCTTCAAATGAGGCCACCAATACAGCTCCTTAAGATCATGATACATCTTTCCTGAATCAGGATGAATAGAGTACCTAGACTTATGAGCCTCCTCTAGAACAAGTTGTCGCAGATCACCAAACTTCGGAACCCAGAGGCGTCCCGTAAAATACCGAGTACTATCGGTTCGTACCTCTAACTGTTTACTCAAGCCTCGGACCTTCCCGTTACAAAATTCTCCTCCTTCAAGGCTTCTTATTGAGCTGTAAGAATCTGCCTTGCGAGGTTTGTTCGAATGGTCATATTTAAGGCCCTAAACCTATGAGGTTCAGTCCTCTCTTTACGACTTAATGTATCGACCACAACATTAGCCTTCCCCGGATGATATAAAAGTTCACAATCATAATCGTTCAACGTCTCAATCCATCTTCGTTGCCTCATATTCGACTGTTTCTGATCAAGGATATGTTGAAGACTTTTGTGATTAGTGTACATAGTACATTTGACCCTATATAAGTAATGTCTCAAATCTTGAGTGCGAACACAACAGCTCCCAATTCTAAATCATGGGTTGTATAATTCTGTTCATGAATCTTTAACCGTCATGCCGCGTAGGCAATGACTTTCTTTCACTGCATCAAGACACAACCCAAGTCTCGGCCCGAAGCATCACTATAGATAACAAAATCATCATTACTCTCAGGTAGTGATAATATCGGTGCAGAAGTTAACTTCTTCTTCAGAGTCTGGAAAGCAGACTCTTATTCACTCTTCCACTCGTACTTCTTCCCCTTATGTGTTAAAGCAGTCAGAGGTTTTGCTACTCATGAAAACTCTTGAGTGAACCTTCTAAAATAGCCTGCCAAACCTAGGAACTGACGAATCTGAGTAGGAGTTTTCGGAATTTCTCACTTCTCAATTGCCTCAATCTTGGCAGGATCAACTTGAATTCCCTGGTTACTAACAATATGTCCAAGGAATTGAACTTCTCTTAATCAGAAAGCACACTTAGAGAACTTGGCGTACAACTCTTCTTCTCTCAATAAATCAAGCACCAACTTCAAATGTTCTTCGTGCTCTTCATCACTCTTAGAATAAATAAGGATGTCGTCGATGAAAACAATAACGAATTTGTCCAGATAGGGTCTGCACACACGGTTCATGAGGTCCATGAACACAACAGATGCATTTGTTAATCCGAACGGCATAACAAGGAATTCGAAGTGACCATAACGGGTGCGAAAAGCGGTTTTCGGAACATCAGATTCTTTAGCGCACAATTGGTGATAACCAGAACGAAGATCAATCTTAGAATAAATGGACGAACCTTGAAGTTGATCGAACAGATCATCAATTCTCGGAAAAGGGTAACGATTCTTAATAGTACGCTTGTTTAACTCGCGATAATCAATACACAATCGGAACGAACCATCTTTCTTCTTGACAAACAAAATAGGAGCTCCCAAAGGGACGAACTGGGATGAATGAAATATAGTTGCAACAATGAAGGAAGAAATATATGGAGTAGTCACATCGGTGGCATAGATATTTAAGGCAATTCTCTCAAAGGAGATAACGAGGATCATGGACTTCAAAGTAAATTTTCATTACATTTCCGAAAGGAAGACGTACGAAAAGTGTGATATTTCAACGAGAGTGAACTTCCTTGTACAATGAGCGAGGAAATCTAGGATTCATCCATATTCTTAAATTTATGTGCGGATGAAAAGAACGTGAATCATGGGTTATAAAGAATGGCCAACTTCAGGTGAGATGAATCTCCAAAAATAATTTCATGCACCTCAAAGTATTGGATCATAGGATTGATGTTTTCAAGGGTGTTGCGGTTGAAAGCGAATGTTGAGAGTAGAAACTCCTCAAACGGTCTAGTGTAATATATATCCATGATACTCACTATAACAACAGTTGGGGTAGAAACCCCCATAGCGCCTTTTCTACAATAGGGTGACCACCGAGTGTACCCCAGAAAATTGATTTATCGGTCCGCGTTTCGGCCATGTCCAAACATAAGAGGGAAAATTTTACGAGCGCAAAGACTTTCCAATAAATTTTATAAAACCAGAATCCAAAGTGGTGTAAGAGTTTCTATCAACGAACTTAATGGTAAGTTTCATCCTTAAATGGAGAATAAGAAGAACCGTGATCCAAACACTCTGTAGAGTAATGCGAAAATTTGATAAGATCAATCAAAAGGGGTTTTGAAAAAGCTTTAAACGTTTGATGCGACATCATAAACGGAGCGAAGTTCTTAGTAATTTAGAAGTATGTACAACGTGTACCATTTTATATAAAATAATTTGACTTAATCAAACAGCTCAATAAATGAGTGGTTTAAAATAATTTTTGAAGGTATGATTTAGTATATACTAGCCAAAATAGGTAAGGGTAAATTTATTCATTTGAATCCATACGTACATATATGATTTTATAATTTGTATACATGACAAAATATTTCATTACTTCTATTCGCCCATAAATCCCGTGAGAACCGCCCAATTAAACAAATGTGTAAAACTCCCAATGATAAACAGAGTATCTGTATTCAGAGGTTACAAGTTGAAGTAAGATCGTGGAAGATCGAGTAAAGGACTTGAATCGTCGTGCGACATAATGTTACGAGGTCAAGAAAACCAATGAGTTAAATGTTGTTTTGACTAATATCAGGACATAAGTCCTTGGGCCAAAACTGTTCCCGAGTGAAGCTGTTGCTAACAAGCGAGTTATGAAGGATAGAGCGTGAGATAGATAATCCGGTTATTCTTGTATATCAACAAATAAGATAATGAATGTTTTCCCTACCCATGTAATACATCGGAATTTCTGAATGAGTGGTGTAAAAATTTTCTTTGACTCGCTTTCTATTCCTCATATCACAATATTGGGACTTCTTTATGAATTAACGTAATATAATCACGTTGGCCTGACGCCATTATATTTCACTAATTCATAGTTCCATTCCAATAGCACTACATGAGGTCAGGACACGTGATCAACCTCGAATTTCTGCACAATTTCTCTAAAATGATTTCTTAAACAATGTGCTAAGGATAGCACAAGAGACAAAACATCAAAAGTAATGAATAGGAATAACGATGACATAAAAATGTCTTCGAAGTACCAAGAATATCTAAAAGTCAAGAATGACGTTTTTCGATTCAAAAACCAAAGCACATAGGCACAACGGCACAAAAGCACGTAATATAACAAGAATGTTATATACCTAAACATAATAGATGACATTGAAATACCGAGCACTTAGAAGTCAAGAATGACATCTCGCGTAATATAACTCAAACGTTATATACATAACCATAATAGATGATATAGAAATGTCGAGAATTTCAGAAGTCAAGAATGACATTCCTCGGTTTCACTACCCGAGGTGTTCTTATAAGGATAAGTTCGCATGAGTCAGAGAATACGTTTAAATCGGAATGGGAGTTCCTCCCGGATTCAGAACATAATAGAGATGTATGTATGATAACAATATACATACCAATACGATACAAATAGTCACATATAATAATATTTTATAGGCCGGGCTGTAGACTAGACTCACTAATGCACCCTATTGACTCGGGTAACGACATCAATGCAGCCTAATTCCTACAACCAGAGCTCTGATACCAACTTTAATGACCCGTCAAAGTACACTTGACGACCATCGTTATCTTGGTCCCACAGCTTGATCATAACTCTATATGAATTTGATAAATAACCTTGCATTCTTTAATTAAAAATGATTTCCTATAAAGGAAACCTACCAAAATATGTAAGTTTAGAAAAACCACACATAATTACTTAATCAAAAGTTGACCAAAACAAAGTCAACAAACACCCACAATTTAATGTATCAAAATAGAATGCAAGTTAATGTTTAACAAAAGCGGCCATCATAAATATGCAGACTCTCTAAGCACAGCAGAAGCAATCAATCATGAACCTGAGAATAAAACATGCGAGTAACTGTCAACAAAAATGTTGAGTGAATTATAGGTTTAATATTGCAAACAATATTTAATTTAAACCATAAAAATTTATGTTTGAAAACATAAAAACTCCTTTTTGGACCACAAAATTATATGCTCGAAAACATATAAAAATATTATTCCATTTTTCGTGAGCCACATGGTTACCACTTAACCATTTATTTACCCTTGCCAAACACAATAAATAATATACACCGAACAAGTGTATCTTCAACTAAATACGAAGTACTAAACATTCCTATTATAAATTGCTAGCGCGACTAGCTCGAAATGGGGTTGTCAAACCCGATAGATTTATCCATAGGATTCGCGTTCACTAGTAGAAACCAGTGATTACAGTTACCAGACTAGAGAATATTTTTGTTCAACTCACAATGAATAATCTAAACCAACTTCCACTTGTGTCCAAAATATAAAATAAATTGCATGTATTCTCATCCCAAAAGATTTAAAATAGAAAATGGGACTATAACTCACCTTAATAGCAAACGAAGTAACCACACAAATAAGCGAACAGCAAACGAAGTAAAGTGATCAGGAATGATCACAACGCCGACCTATAAATAAAACAAGTCGATATAAATAACTAATTTAGGTCAAGTCTTAGTATGATAGCTATTGTACATGTTGCAAGTAGACATAGAACAATACTCAACATGCATCGGTTTGATCGGAACATCGTACGGACACACACTTTCTATTTTTAGAAAGTTTCTATTTTTAGCAGGTTTCCATTTTTGGAAAGTTTCTATTTTTGGAAAGTTTCTATTTTTGGAAAGTTTCTATTTTTGGAAAGTTTTAAGTTAGGAAAGTTTCCTTATTTAGAAAGTCAACTGAAAGTCAAAGTCAACCGAAAGTCAACTCAAAAGTCAACCTTGGTCAAACATAGTCAACGTTAATTTTAAAAATGTAAGTTGTAATAATAATGTAAGTTATAATGCTTATTAAAGTTAAATATGTCTAATTATGTCATAACATAAGTTTAATTAAATTAAAATGAATTATTAAAGTTAATATAAGTTTAAATGATATAATTAATATAACATAAGTATTTAATTAATTAATTAAATATTAGTCATAATATAAGTATTATTAATTAATAATAAATTTTAAATCATATCATAAGTATTATTAATTAATAATGGATTATTAATCATATCATAAGTTTCTAATTATAATTATTAAATCATAAGTATTTAATAATTAAATTATAATTAAATAATAACTAAGCCTTATAATAATTAAATAATTAATTAATATCTATTATAAGTCTTATAATAATAATCTTATAATATAATTTTTAATACTTATCATAAGTATTTTCCATTAATAATAAAAGTATTATTAATCATAAGTTTAATTAAAATGTTAATTAAATCATAAGTAATAATTAAATGATATAATAAATATATATCATAAGTCTTAAATTATAATAATTACTTTTTATATTATAAGTAATTAAATGATAATGAAATTCATTATTTATATCATAAGTTTAATAATTAATCACAAGTTTTAAATTAAAAGTTCATCGGGTCGTATCTTGAGCCCCGTGTGTCGGTTTTCGGCGAGCCTTACATATATCTCCGCCTAATCAAACCACCTGAAACTTTGGGACACTCAATAACACACCAAGAACAGCCCACAATTCGTGCTGATCAGCCAAGACATCACTTGAAACTTTAATTCAATCAAAATCGTGTTTTAGACGCAACGGGTGATTCGTGGCTCGGATTTAGATGACCAAATTAAAAGTTCGCCCCATCATTGATCCTAACACACTAACACACCCTAAAGTCACCAAATATGGTCACAAAGTCGGACCAAACCTGGTTCATACCAATATCACATTTCAATCTTAATAAAATAACACTTTGATCATATCTAGGGCTCCGGGAATCGAAACGACATGAATCCGGAGTCTAAAATTAATGTCTTGATGAGAAGAACTCATCTAGATACTTTTTTTTAACTTTTATAACAGTCACAATATCAGAAATACACGAAATAGCTGCTGTCCCAATTTTATCAAACCGAAAACATGTATAATCGAGCAATTCTACGCATACAATCATCAATACAATAACATGTAATCATCATACTATCAATATAACATCAAAATACAGAAAAATAAAGAAAAATTAAAAAAATCTAGGGTTAGGGTTTATACCCTAATCAAGAATCGAATGGTATGAGTGTGTAGAGATCGAAGAGAGGAATCCGTTGATGATTAAAGCTTCTTGATCCAATTAATATTTGATTGAAGGATGATGATGATGATGATAATGCTAGTGGCGATGTCTAGGAGAGAAAGGAGAGGAGAAACACAAAAAAAAAAAAAAAAAAAAATTAGAATGTGAAATGAGGAGTGAAAACTAGGTTTTGTTCCATAAAATCACTAGTTTGGAAAAATGGCACAAACACCCCCTCCACATGGGGTGATGGCTGGCTCTAGCAAGAGGGTGGGCCCCTTTTATGGCCCAAAATTGATAAATGACTAATTGCTTGTGGCCCGAACGCCCGATCGAAGCCCGAAACGCGAAAATGCTACTACGCGATTGATTTTTCGGAGAGATAACAACTACGCGACGGATAAAATATATAAACACTATATATGATCATATAACATTAAAATATCATATTTAAAATAATTAGGACTTAAAAATCCCAAAAGCTCGACCGTTGGTTTGAAAACCGAAAAGATTCGCCGGATAGAAATCCGCGACACGTAGAAACGTACAATTAAAGATATGAATACAAATATACATATAACACATAATAATTAATATATTATTATAAAAATAATAATATAGATCATAGAAATGACGTGGCACGAATAACAGTTAACGGTCATTAAATAATTAACGGTAAAAGATAACGGAAAAAGTAGGGTCGTTACAAATAGTAAAGATCACCCTATAATTTTTCGGTCTGGCACAAGGTCCTATCTTCGACCATGCTATGCAACCACCGTTCTTACGGTTAACACTCGATTTGGTTCAGGTGACCTAATGAATTTTGATGAATTCTTAGGATTTTATGTTCAATGGTAATGAACGCATTGAAAATAGGTTTTCAGAAAACAAATCAATATTAATTTTGATCAAAATATTTTCTCGTTCAAGCTCGAGTTTAGATATCATCGAATTTCATGAGTTTGTAATTCTCAATCTTTAAAGTCAATCTCAAGGATTGAGTAATATCAGGCTTAAAAGCTGATTTTTAATCTTTAAGGAGATTATCCTTTCTGGGGTCTGATTCATTAGTCTTATCAAGCTAATTTGCACGGTGCCCTCCCCATTTTACGAGACAGATCCTCTCATAGTTAGGATAAGTCTGACCACTTGGTGACCCTGTTTGATGCAGAGGTCCGTGGATTTCCTGCTGATTTTAGAGATGACTTTTCTAGATTTTTCATCAACCTACAGCTGGTCTGGACGATAACTTCCTGACCTAAATCAAGAAGCGTGTGTCTTTTTCGGAAGACTTTACTTCCTTTTAATCATGGAATTGATTCATCGTGTAGATCCATTATTCTTTTAAATATATTACAGTAAATCGGGTAAAACTGATTAATTTAGTCCAAAGCAAAAGTACCTGCAATAATCTTGTACAAAAATATATGTTTTAAAGATAACTTGGTACATTCTTTTCACACTTAGCTTTTATTTATTCTTTTCTTTGACTTTTTATTCTCCTTTATTCCATTTTAAATGAATTCAAGCATTTTGGGTTGTTTTTCAATTTATGTTCTCTCCGAGATAACAATAATTTTGGTATTATCACCTAGTTTTATCGTTCATAAATATGTATAAACATGATTTTGAATTCATTTAATTGAAATTTTTTTCAAAATTTCACAAAAATTGGCAATTAAACTAAGTGTAAACCCTAGAGAATTTATAACCCTTCCCCACACTTGAGATCTTGCAATGCCCTCATTTGCAAGAAATCAGTAAAAATTTAAATTCATGAGGGTGATTAGCGTAGAAAAATGATTAAAAATACCGAGTTTGCAAACATATTGTTTTATATCACATTTGATATTTTACGTCTTGTTGTCAAAATTAATAGCTTTTGTTGAACTTAATGTCAGTCTTTGAAAGTGCATTGTTTTACCCTGTTTTGTATATAACATAAAATACAAACATATATAATATATATCTATATATATATATATATATATATATTTTTTTTTTGTTTGTTTTGAAGTTTGGTATATAACCCCACGTTCATATAATATTTTTGGCATACTTTAGATCAATAATATTAAAATAATGATAACAAAATTTTTTGCCCCGTCCTTGGGTAAAGCAATTTCGGTTTTATGACCTAGTGTTTAACTCACGACGAATTGTAGAAATCATTTTTTTAAACTTAATGAAATAAAGTAAATTTTGTTTTTAAATTCACACAAAACTTAAATTTAAAATGCGTATTAATTTCATACAAAACCTACAAAAAAAAAAAATTCAGAATGGGGGGAGAAAACTAGTTCTTTAGTGTCTGCTAGTGGAAAAGACCAATCGGATTCCATTCTCAGAACTACACAAGAACAGAACAACTAACTCTAGACAGTATTTTTTTTCTTAGAACATTTGAATCTCCCCACACTTAGGTAGCTGTGGTGTTGAAATTGTGATTAACTTCATCGTCAATTTCTCTTGGACCATAATTAACTTGCATATCTGTGACTTTTTCTTTAAGCCATTGGTCGGATTCCTGTATAATATCCACAAATTCAACTAGTTTCGCCTTTTCTTTAGGCGATAGATTGGATACTAACCGGTTACATAACTTAAAGTTCCCCTTGGTTCTAGCAGCGCGAATCCGTTTAATAAGTTTTTTCATTGAACTGTTAATAACTAGATCATTTAATTTCGTATCAACAACGGGGTTCTTTGTTATCAAGTCATCATTAGGTGTTACTTCATCTTCCCCACACTTAGGTATTATATTATTGTTAAGCACTACCGTTGGAGTTGGTAAAACAACGTGGTTCTTACCAATCTTTTTTATTGGTTTAACGATTTTGGTTGGTGGAGATTTAGCCTTTCGACTCACAAAGGTGGCTGATTTTTTGCCATCACTAAGTGTCATTCCACCCTCTCTTACATCATATAACGCCCCGGTGGACGCTAAGAATGGTTGACCTAAAATTAGAGGAATGTTTGAGTCATCTTCTATGTCAATAACAACAAATTCGACTAGAAAGGTTAAATTACCCACTTGAACGGGTAGGTTGTCAGTAATTCCAACTGGGTGCCTAATGGTTTGATCAAAGAGTCGAACATTCATTTTCGTTGGACTTAACGCACATACTCCTAATCTCTTATATAATGAAAGAGGCATAACACTCACACTCGCACCTAAATATGCTAGTGCATCATACATGACACAATCACTAAGTAGACAAGGAACAATAAATTCAGCCGGATCACCCAACCTGGATGGAGGTTTTGGTGGAACTGTCTTCACCGGGTTTACTTTTACGGTTTTTGTTTCTTGCACTTTCTTATTCTTTTTCTTCTTTCCAGAGGTATCACAAACTTTATTACCTATCACTTGCTCATACTCAACTCATTTTCTTGGAAATGGGATGGGTGGTCTGTATGGTGCCACCACTGGCTTTACATACTCGATTGGTGGTGGTGGCGTAACTTCTTCATTATTACTCACATCGAAAACCTTCCCATCTTCTGGTGCTGGTTTTTCAGAATTTGTTGACACCATATTAACATTCTCATTTAGAGGATTTACTTTAGTATTACTCGGTAGCTTTCCTTGTTCCCTCTCACTCATCATGCTAGCAAGAGTACCTACGTGTTTTTCTAGATTC
This sequence comes from Rutidosis leptorrhynchoides, assembly GCF_046630445.1. NCBI lineage: Eukaryota > Viridiplantae > Streptophyta > Magnoliopsida > Asterales > Asteraceae > Rutidosis > Rutidosis leptorrhynchoides. Next base: position 340,971,305 of record NC_092338.1, on the reverse strand, counting down.
AGAATGGAAGCTTGTTGAGTTCTTAATGACTGATCAAACCTCTCACTTGTTTGGGTTTGAGATGTAATAAATTGTGTTTGAGATTCCATTAGCTTTGCCATCATTTCTTCCAGATTTAGCTTTTTCTCTTCGGTTTGTTGTGGTGGTTTATACAAGCCAGGTATTTGTTGATTGAAAGTGTTGTTTTGAGTTGGTTGGTTATTCAGACCTTGTTGGTTGTACGAGTTATTGTTGGGTCCATTTGGATTGTAAAGAATGTTTTAATTTCGATTGAAGTTTGGCCTTGGCGGTTAATAATTATTTTGATAATTATTTCCCGGCCTTTGGTTCATGTAGGAAACATTCTCACGTTGTTCCATCGTTTTCTCAATGTGACAATCTTTCGTTAAGTATGGTCCACCGCATTCCTCACAACTGATTCGTATTACGTGAATATCTTTAGTCATCTTTTCCATTCGTCTCTCGAAAGCATCTATTTTTGCGGAAACGGAATCAAAGTCATGGCTAGAATCGGCTCTAGGCACTTTAGATGAACAAAAGATATCTTTTTCTTGATGCCACTCATGCGAGTGGGAGGCTGTGTTATCAATGATTTTGTGAGCTTCGGTTGCGATTTTCTTCATAATGGAACCACCAGCTGCTGTGTCGATGTCTTTTCGTGTAGCAACGTCGACACCTTAGTAGAATATTTGTACTATTTGATAAGTGTCTAAACCGTGTTGAGGACATCCTCTCAACAACTTTCCAAATCTTGTCCACGCCTCGTATAATGTTTCATTTGGCTTTTGCGCGAACGTAACAATTTCTCCTTGAAGTCTCACGGCTTTAGATGCCGGAAAGAATCTTTTAAGAAATTTTTCAACTAAGACATCCCATGTGTCAATCGCCCCTTCAGGTAACGATTCTAACCAATCTTTGGCTTCTCCCTTTAAAGTCCAGGGAAATAACATGAGATAGATCTGTTCATCCTCAACTTCTCTGATTTTGAATAGATTATAAATCCTATTAAAGGTTCGAAGATGTTCGTTTAGATCTTCTTTTGGCGTACCACTATATTGGCATTGATTAGTTACCATGTGTAGGATTTGTCCTTTGATTTCATAATCTGGCGCATTAACATCTGGCCGAATAATGGCATGTCCTTGGCCAGTGCATGTGGCTCTCATTCGGTCTTCCATACTTTGAGGTTCCGTTACTTTCATAATTGAATTTATTGAATACGAATCACTAGAGGATTCTGGTTTAACGGTTTGTGGTTCAGGAGGAATGATTAGTGGTTCAGGATCTTGGAATTGTCCTTGAATATCCTCAGGGTTCTCTATAATGAAGTCGGGTTCAAAAAATGGATTATCGGAAATTTTAATTGGAGTACTTGTTCGACTAGATGATGATTCTAAAGAAAAATCAACAGCGGCAATATTAGCTAGATGTCTTGATCGAGTTACAGGTGGTGAACGTATGAAAGGTGGTGAACGTTTTGCTCGGTGCATTCACTGAATATCCTATTAGTTATAAAGATAAAAATTATTAAAGTTATCAAATTAATAGACTTTTCTGATTTTGCCCACGTTTCGAATAACCAATAGATGCAGCAGGTAGCAGGACCCTTTAAATCGGAAGTCCACAACTCGCCACTAACAAATCCAACTATTACTACGAACCAAAAAATTTTGGATGTCTATTAATTTAACCGCTTAAAATAATTTTTCGTCGAAATATAGAAAATTCTATGTCCTAAACACTAGAGCGTAGAAATGAGAAAGAAAAAGCAGCGCGTCGAAAAACGTCGAAAAATAAAAATAAGAAAGAAAAACGTCGAAGCTTAAAAGTCTAAAAATTAAATATAAAAAGTTGCGCCTAAAGGTATTAAAGTTAAAAAGGAATTCTATATCCAAAACGGCAATAACTTAATTAGGCACTAAAATCAAAAAACTGCGTCGTAAAATTCTAAAGCACCTAAATCTTAATCTAAAGAAAAAGCACTTAAGGAATTTTACGGCAAAGCCTAAAAATCTAGAGTTATAAAATACTACGGAAAAAACTATAACTTAAAACTATATATTATGAATTAAACGATAAAAACGATATAAATATAAAAAGAAACTAAAGTTATAAAAATACAATTTTTATAAAAATATTATTTTTTTATTATTATTTAATAAAAGTTTCAAATTATAATAAAAACTTAATTAAAACTAATTAATTAAAACTAAAAACTAAAATATTAAATAATTAAAACCCTAATTACTAATTAATTATAATTATTAAAATTAAACCCTAACCCTAAATCGATGTCTGCTGATGATCAGAGCTGTCCCATCATCTCATGCGATCGCATGAGCTGAGGGTTATATATCCATGCGATCGCGTGGCCCAGTGATCCAGGAAATGTATTGGGCTGTTACAGTATCGTGGCCTGATTACTAATTTTAATTAATTTTTTTTATTTTTTTCACAAAATAAATAAAGAAAAGATTTATATAAATTAAAATAGACTTATAATTTAAAATCTAAAAATAAAAATACTTGTTAATTTTATATATAAAATCTTAAATATATATATATTTTTTCTTTTTATAATATTTTTAACACTTATAATAAATATAAAATACTTTTACGAAATAAGAAATAATATATTTTTACAAAAATATAGTTTTAATAAAATATAGCATTTTTCACCGAGTCCCCGGCAACGGCGCCAAAAACTTGATGTGTGCAGCGATGTATACGAAATAGATAATATTTTAATATGAAATACGGCGAAATATTATACAAGTTTTATTTATTTATATAGATGGGATATACTTAAACCTTGCTACAACACTTATAGGTACTGTACATAATCGTAGAGTAGTGTAGTTTTTAGTAAGTCCGATTCGTTCCATAGGGAGCTAGCTGAGTTTAACGCTATATTTTTCACAACGATATTTGTATATATATATATATATATATATATATATATATATATATATATATATATATATATATATATAAGTATTATTATTATTATTATTATTATTATTATTATTATTATTATTATTATTATTATTATTATTATTATTATTATTATTATTATTATTATTATTATTATTATTATTATTATTATTATTATTATAAAAGGGGGGTTTTACCGTTTAATGACCGGTTTGTCGATTTTAAGTCCTAATGCAAAATATTAAAAATAAATATAACTTAATTTAAAGCGTAAAGTAAATGACGATAAATAAAAGTGCGATAAAATAAAAGTACGATAATTAAAATGACGATAAATAAAAGTACGATGAGAAATACAATAAAAGAATTATGCTTATTTAAACTTCCGTAACCATGATGTTTGACGTTTTGATTTTAATTTATTACTCTGGGTTAATTGTCCTGGCTTATTTGATACCAATCTGGGTTTTGCCCATAATAGTCTATCGGTCATAATTATAAAATGCTCGTCAAATTAACCTTATTCTTGAAGTCAAATATTCCAACTAATTAGGGATTCGAACTGTAACAAGGTTTTAATATTTTGTTAATAATTACACCAAGTTATCGACTGCGTGTAATTCAAGGTTTTAATACTTTGTTAACAATTACACCAATTATCCTTGTATGTAATCCACCCCTGTTTTAATTAGTCCATGATACATTAATTTATTCACTTGGCCATAATGAATTATAAATTACCCAATACAATTGATTAATTAAATGATTGTAAACGATGTCGTATAAACATCACTAAATAGGACATTCGTAATCAATTTAATAATTATTAGATTAACTAATTTGAAGATAGGTTCGACAGGTTTCAATGAGTTGTCATTCAATTAGACAATACCCCCTACCTATTAATAGTCAATAGTCCAATGTTCACAAGTGTCGGTCTTTTGTCCAAAGCCGAATTATGGTACAAAATCCAATAACCCCATCTTAATATTTAGCCCAACATCACAATTACCTCGGCTCAAATAAGCAAAATAATAACTTAGTTATGAGACATTAATTTAAAAAGGAAGAACATAGCTTACAGTGATTATTTATCGCGTAGCGTTACCCGGACAGAGTTTCGACTTAAAACCCGTAAAACATATATTACAATAACCCAACTATAAACCATAAATTTATTATTAAAATTAAATAATATTAAAATTAACTTATATTAAAATTATAATATAAATATATTTATGTTTACAGAAGAAGGAATGAAAAGAGTGTGTAAAATTCGGCTGAAAACATTGCAATTTATAGGACCTTGGCAGGATTCTGGGCTCATGCGATCACATGAGATTTGTGCTTCTAGGCCATGCGATCGCATGGCCAGCTGGGACAGATATTTTTGCTTTTCAAAACGTGGGCTGCTCGATTTTAATAATATATAATATAATATATACAATTTTATATAATTATATATATATTATATTATATTCTTGTGCATAGTTGACTTGTAATTTTAGCTTCGATGTCTTGCTCGTTTACGCTCGGTCTATGTCTCGGTTTCGGATTTTTGAACGTCTTTTTGTGTGCTTAGATATCTTGTACTTTGCGTTCTGCGACTTATACTCTTGTAATTTTTAGACATTTCTCATCAATAAATTGAACCACTTGGATTATATCTTGTACATTTGAGCTTTTTGGTCATTTGCGTCTTCAAATCTTCATTTGCGTCTTCAGCTTTGCACTTATTTATTTAAACGAATATTACTTGAAATTAGAACAATTGCAACTAAAAACTTTACATATTGGGATGATATTGCGACTAAATATATGTTCATTTGAAGCACTATCACGCGCAAAAGCCAAATGAAAAATTATATGAGGTGTGGACAAGATTCGGGAAGTTGTTGAGAGGATGTCCTCAGCACGGTTTAGACACTTATCAAATAGTACAAATATTATACCAAGGTTTTGGCGTTGCTACACGAAAAGACATCGACACAGCAGCTGGTGGTTCCATTATGAAGAAAACCGCAACCGAAGCTCACAAAATTATTGATAACACAGCCTCCCACTCACATGAGTGGCCCCAGGAAAAAGATATTTTTTGTTCATCTAAAGCGGCTAGAGCCGATTCTAGCAATGACTTTGATTCCGTTTCCGCAAAGCTAGATGCTTTCAAGAGACGAATGGAAAAGATGACTAAAGATATTCACGTAATACGAATCAGTTGTGAGCAATGCGGTGGACCACACTTAACGAAAGATTGTCACATTGAACAAACCATGGAACAACGAGAGAATGTTTCCTACATGAACCAAAGGCCGGGAAATAATTATCAACCGCCAAGGCCAAACTTCAATCGAAATCAAAACATTCTTTACAATCCAAATGGACCCAACAATAACTCGTATAACCAACAAGGTCCGAATAACCAACCAACTCAAAACAATACTTTCAATCAACAAAGACCTGGCTTATATAAACCACCACAACAAACCGAAGAGAAAAAGCCAAATCTGGAAGAAATGATGGCAAAGTTAATGGAATCTCAAACACAATTTATTACATCTCAAACCCAAACGAATGAGAGGTTTGATCAGTCATTAAGAACTCAACCAGCTTCCATTTTGAATCTATAAAAACACATAGGTACTCTTGCTAGCATGATGAGTGAGAGGGAACAAGGAAAGCTACCGAGTAATACGAAGTAAATCCTCGGAATGAAAATGTTAATATGGTTTCAACGAATTTTGAAAAACCAGCACCAGAAGATTGGAAGGTTTTAGATGTGAGTAATAATGAAGAAGTTACAACACCACCACCACCCGAGTATGTAAAGCCAGTGGTGGCACCATACAGACCACCCATCCCGTTTCCAAGAAAAGGAGTTGAGTATGAGCAAGTAATAGGTAATAAAGTTTGTGATACCTCTGAAAAGAAGAAGAAGAATAAGAAAGTGCAAGAAACAAAAACCGTAGAAGTAAACCCGGTGAAGACAGTTCCACCAAAACTTCCACCAAGAAGAGGACTCAAACATTCCTCTAATTTTAGGTCGACCATTCTTAGCGTCAAGAGAGGGTAGAATGACACTTAGTAATGGTGAAAAAATCAATCACCCTTGTGATTCGAAAGTCTAAATCTCCACCAAACAAAACCGTTGAACCAATAAAAATGATCGATGAGAAGCATATTGTTTTATCAACTCCAACGGTAGTGCTTAGCAATAATAAAACGTCTAAGTGTGGGGAAGATGAAGTAACACCTAATGATGACCTGATAACAAAGAACCCCGTTGTTGATACAAAATTAAATGACTCCGTTATTAACAGTTTAATGAAGAAACTTATTGAACGGATTCGCGATGCTAGAACCAAGGGGAACTCTAAGTTATGTAACCGGTTAGTATCCAATCTATCGCCTAAAGAAAAGGCGAAACTAGTTGAATTTGTGGATATTACACAAGAATCCGACCAATGGCTTAAAGCAAAAGTCACAGATATGCAAGTTTATTATGGTCCAAAAGAAATTGACAATGAAGTTAATCACAATTTCGACACCACAGGTACCTAAGTCTGGGGAGATTCAAATGTTATAAAAAGAAAATGCTGTCTAGAGTTAGTTATTCTGTTCTCGTGTAGTTCCGAGAATGGAATCTGATTGGTCTTTTCCGCTAGCAGACACTAAAGAACTAGTTTTCTCCCTCATTCTGAATTTTTTTTGTTTTGTAGGTTTTGTATGAAATTAATACGCTTTTTAAATTTATGTTTTGTGTGAATTTAAAAACAAAAATTTGCTTTATTTCATTAAGTTTAAAAAAGGATTTCTAAAATTCGTCGAAAGTTAAAGACTAGGTCATGTAACCGAAATTGCTTTACCCGAGGGCGGGGCAAAAAATTTTATTATCATTATTTTATTTTTATTGATCTAAATTATGCCAAAAAAAAATATATATGTATATATATGTTTGTAGTTTATCTTATGTAAAATAGGGTAAACCAGGGTAAAACAGCGCAATTTCAAAGACTGACATTAAGTTCAGCAAAAGCTACTAATTTTGACAATAAGACGCAAAACATATGTGAAATTACAACAAAAGGAATGAACGATGAGGCGCGCCATCTATCATTCGACGAGCTTAGTAATTACAAACTGGGTATTTTTAATCACTTTTCTACACTAATCACCCTCATGAATTTATAATTATAGTCTGATTTCATGCAAATGAGGGCATTGCAAGATCTCAAGTGTGGGGAAGGGTTATAAATTCTCTCGGGTTTACACTTAGTTTAATTGCCAAATTTTGTGAAAATCTGAAATTTTTTTAATTAAATGAACTCAAAATCATGTTTATACATATTTATGAACGATAAAACTATGTGATAATACTGAAATTATTGTTACCTCGGAAAGAACATTAATTGAGAAACAACCCAAAACGCTTGAATTCATTTAAAATGGAATAAAGGAGAATAAAAAGGCAAAGAAAGAAATAAAATAAAAGCTAAGTGTGCGAAGAATGTACCAAGTTCTTTAAAACAGATATCACATATTTTTGTACAAGATTATTGCTGGTGCTTTTGTTTTGGACAAAATTAATAGTTTTACCCGATTTACTGTAATACATTCGAAAGAAAGATGGATCTACACGATGAATCAATTCCATCATAAAAAGGAAGTAAAGTCTTCCGAAAAAGACACGCGCTTCTTGATTTAGGTCAGGAAGTTGTCGTCCAGACCAGTTGTAGAGTCTATGAAAAACCTTGAAAAGTTTTCTCAAAAATCAGCTGGAAATCCACGGACCTCAGCATCAAACAGGGTTGCCAAGTGGTCAGACTTATCCTAACCATGAGAGGATCTGTCTCGTAAAATGGGGAGGGCGCCGTACAAATTAGCTTGATAAGACTAATGAATCAGACCCTCAGAAAGGATAATCTCCTTAAAGATTAAAAATTAGCATTTAAACCTGATATTACCCAATCCTTGAGATTGACCTTAAAGATTGAGAATTACAAACTCATGGAATTCAATGATATCTAAACTCGAGCTTGAACGAGAAAATATTTTGACCAAATTAAAACCGATTTGTTTTCTGAAAACCTATTTCAATGCGTTCATTACCATTGAACGTAAAATCCTAGGAATTCACCTAGAATTCATTAGGTCACCTGAACCAAATTGGGTGTCAACCGTAAGAACGGTGGTTGCATAGCATGGTCGAAGACAGGACCTTGTGCCAGACCAAAAAACTATAGGATGATCTTTGCTATTGCTCCTAAAAAGGATAGTAATTGCATCCGACACGTTGTGGACCATGAACATCTGCATGTCATTAGACATTGCCTTAACAGTTGCTTGTTCATCGCTTTCCTTTACAACCGGACGGTAGTTTACCAAAAGGTAATATACGGGACAAGTAAACTGGATGTGTTGCTTTCCTAATATAAGGATTAGCAAGTGGGTGACACAAAACCATAAGTTTTGAGCTAAAATTTTCAAATCTAAAACCCACAAAACCCACAAAAACATTTTGCAAACACCGGTGAAGGGTTATTCCAGAAAACTTATCTAGGGTAAAAGCTAGAATGAATTTTCAAAAGATCAAATGTTTTCATAAAGATTCAATTTCCTAAAGGATCTAAATTTTTATAGTCATGTGGGACTGTAAACCACATCGTTACTATCATTGTTTATACCGTCGTATCAAAATCACTGATGTATAAAGTGTGAGAATAAAAAAGTGATTCGAGTGAAGTGTGATTTAATTTCAAGTTCTGTATTGCTTGAGGACAAGCAACATTCAAGTGTGGGGATATTTGATAGTGCTCTAAATGAACATATATTTAGTATCAATATCCTTCCAATATGTAAAGATTTTAGTTACTATTGTTCTATTTTTATGTTGTAATCGTTTAAATAAATAAGTGTGAAGACAAAAGAAGAAAACGACGATTTGAAGACGCAAATGACCAAAAAGCTCAAATGTACAAGATACAATCCAAGTGGTTCCATTTATTGATAAGAAACGTCTAAAAATTACAAGAGTACAAGCCGCGGAACGTAAAGTACAAGATATCTAAGCGTACGAAAGGACGTTCAAAAATCCAGAACCGAGACATGAACTGAGCATCAACGCGCGAGTCAACGGAGCTAAAATTACAAGTCAACTATGCACAAGAATATAATATAATATATATAATTATATAAAATTATATATATAAAATTATATATTTATTAAATTATTGAGCCGCCCACGTTTTTGGCAAGCATATGAGCTGGATCAGGAGGCCATGCGATCGCAAGGCCTGGGGGCACAAATTCCATGCGATCGCATGGCAGGGAATGTGTGGCCAAGTCTATAAATTTAGCAATTTTTGGACGAATTACACACACTCTTTCACTCTTCTTCCTCTGTAAGAAATATATATATTTATATTTATAATATTAAGTTTAATAATAATTGGGTTAATGTAATAAACGTTTTAAGGTTTTGTAAGTCGAAACTCTGTCCGTGCGACGCTACGCGATAAATAATCACTGTAAGCTGTGTTTTTCCTTTTTAAATTAATGTCTCGTAACTAAGTTATTATTATGCTTATTTGAGCCAAAGTAATCGTGATGTTAGGCTAAATATTAAGATGGGGTTATTGGATTTTGTACCATAATTAGGGTTTGGACAAAAGACCGACACTTGTGAACATTGGACTATTGACTATTAATAGGTAAGGGGTATTGTCTAATTGAATGACAACTCATTGGAACCTGTCGAACCTATCGAACCTATCTTCAAATTAGTTAATCTAATAATTATTAAATTGATTACGAATGTTGTAACGTCCCTACTTTTTCCGTTATCTTTTACCGTTAATTATTTAACGACCGTTAATTATTATTCGTGCCACATCATTTCTATGACCTATATTATTATTTTTATAATAATATATTAATTATTATTTGTTATATGAATATTTATATTCATATTTTAAGTTGTACGTTTCTACGTGTCGTGGATTTCTATCCGGCGAATCTTTTCATTTTTCAAACCAACGGTCAGACTTTTGGGATTTTTAAATCCAAATTATTTTAAATATGATATTTTTATATCATATGGTTATATATAGTGTTTATATATTTTATTTGTCGCGTATATGTTATCTCTCCGAATATTTAATCGCGTAGCTGTGTTTTCGCGTTTCGGGCTTCGTTCGGGCATTCGGGCTAAAAGCTTTTAGTCTTATATTAAATGGCCCACTAAGGGGTCCCACCCTACTGTTTTTGGCCGAAAATGTCAAAGGGGGAGGGGTTGGTTTTGCCATTCCTTGTAACTTGTGATTATTTTGATCAAAATCACAAAAATTCATCCCATTTCTAACCTAGCAACCATTTTTTTTTCTCCTCCTCCTTGCTTCCTTGGCAATCACCTACCTTCACCAACACCATCATTATCTTCAACAATTTACATTTTGAGATTTAGGGCTTTCATTGTTTCCGGATTCACAGCATCGTGCTCTACACGTTCATACCATTTGATTCTTGATTAGGGTATAAACCCTAACCCTAGCTTTTCAAAATTTTCATTTACTTTACTGATTTTATATGTTATATTAGTAGTATGATGATTATATGTTATCGTATTGTTGATTGTATGCGTAGAAGTGCTCGTTAATTCATGTTTTCGGTTTGATTGTTTTGGGACAGCGGTTTGATTGTTGTTTTCTGTATATATAACTGATACAAAAGTGAAATTAAAGTATTTATATGAGTTCCTCTCATCAAGACATTAATTATAGACTCCGGATTCATGTCATTTCGATTCTCGGAGCTCTAGATATGATTAAAATGGTGTTTTATTGAAATTCAATTGTGAAAACGAATTGGTACAGGTATGGTCCGACTTTGTGATCATCTTTATAGTCTCTAGGGTGTACTAGTGTGTTAGGATTGATGATGGGATGAACTTTCATGTTCGGGTCATCGAAATCCGAGCCACGGATCACCCGTTATGACTAAAACAAGTTTTTGAGCGGATTAAAGATCCAAACTGATTAAGGGCTGTAAGTCACAACTTGGTGACTGTTCTTGGGATGTTCTTGAGCACATTAAGGTGTCAGGTGAGTTGGTTAGGCGAAGATATATATAAGGCTCGCCGAAAAATGATTCCCGGGGCTCAAGTTATGACCCGACGAACTTTTAATTAAAACTTATGGTTATTAATTATGACTTATGATATAAATAATGAATTTCATTATTAATAAATTACTTATGATATAAAAAGTAATTAATTTAATTTAAGACTTATGATATATATTTATTATATCATTTATTAATTAATTATGATTTAATTAAACATTTAATTAAACTTGTGATTAATAATACTGTTATTATTAATGAAAAATACTTATGGTAAGTATTGAACTTATATTATGAGATTATTATAATAAGACTTATAATAAGGATTAATTAATTATTTAATTATTATAAGGCTTAGTTATTATTTAATTATAATTTAATTATTAAATACTTATGATTTAATGATTATAATTAGAAACTTATGATATGATTAATAATTCATTATTAATTAATAATACTTATGATATGATTTAAAATTTATTATTAATTAATAATACTTATATTATGACTAATATTTAATTAATTAATTAAATACTTATGTTATATTAATTGTATCATTTAAACTTAGGTTAACTTTAATAATTCATTTTAATTTAATTAAACTTATGTTATGACATAATTATACATATTTAACTTTAATTAATATTATAACTTATACTATTATTACAACTTACACTTTTAAAATTAATGTTGACTATGTTTGACCAAGGTTGACTTTTGAGTTGACTTTCGGTTGACTTTGACTTTCAGTTGACTTTTGTTGACTTTCTAAATAAGGAAACTTTCCTAACTTAAAACTTTCTAAAAATAGAAACTTTTTAAATATGGAAACTTTCTAAATTTGGAAACTTTCCAAAAATAGAAACTTTCCTAAAATAGAAACTTTCCTAAAATAGAAACTTTCGTAAAATAGAAAATTTCCTAAAATAGAAACTTTCCTAAAATAGAAACTTTCCAAAAATGGAAACCTGCTAAAAATAGAAACTTTCTAAAAATAGAAAGTGTGTGTCCGTACGCTGTTCCGATCAAACCGATGCATGTTGAGTGTTGTTCTATGTCTACTTGCAACATGTACAATAGCTATTATACTAAGACTTGACCCAAGTTAGTTATTTATATCCTTGAATTCTTACGAAAGGAACAACTTTATGCTAAATTCTCGAAGTGCGAGTTTTGGCTCAAAACCGTACAATTCCTTGGACATGTTGTTGTTGATAGAAGAGGAATACATTTTGATCCTGCTAAAATCACTGCTATTCAGAACTGGGAGATACCAAAGACTGCGAAGCATATTCTCCAATTTTTGGGACTTGCCGGTTACTATCGGAGATTTATAAAGGATTTTTCACTTCTTGCTAAACCTCTTACGAAGCTAACACAAAAAGAGAAGAAATTTGAGTGGTCCGAAGAACAGGAATCCGCTTTCAAGATTCTGAAGGAGATGTTCACCACAGCCCCGATTCTATCTTTACCTGAAGGTACTGACAATTTTGTTGTTTACTGCGATGCCTCAAAGCAAGGATTTGGTTGTGTTTTAATGCAATGTGAAAAGGTTATTGCCTACGCATCTAGACAGTTGAAGAAACAAGAGGAGACTATACCACTCACAACCTTGAGTTAGGTGTCGTGATATTTGCATTAAAGATATGGAGACATTATCTATATGGTACCCAGTTTACGGTGTACACTGACCATAAAAGTCTTCGACACATCTTTGATCAAAAACAGCTGAATATGAGGCAAAGCCGATGGCTCGAGTTATTGAACGATTATGACTGTAAGATGGAATATCATCCTGGCAAGGCAAATGTAGTTGCCGATGCCCTTAGTCAAAAAGACGATGTTAAACGTGTTCGTGCCTTAAACCTGAAAATCAAATCAAATCTTATATCACCAATTTGCGAAGCTCAACTGGAAGCTATTAAACCAACACTTATCGAAGGTGAAGGACCTATCGGTTTCGAGAACCAACTCCAAGTGAAAGCTAATGGTACACGGTACTTTGGCAACAGAATTTGGGTTCCTCGCTTCGGTAATCTCGGTGAATTAGTCTAAGACTAGGTATTCTATTCATCCGGGTTCCAGTAAGATGTACCACGATGTGAAGGAATTCTACTGGTGGCCTAACATGAAAACCGACATTGCTACTTATGTTAGTAAGTGTCTCACTTGTTTGAAAGTCAAGGCTGAACATCAAAAGCCTTCTGCTCTGTTGACACAACCCGATATTCCGCAGTGGAAGTGGGAATGTATCGCTATGGACTTTATTACTAAATTGCCCAAGACTTCTAGTGGAAATGATACTATATGGGTCATAGTAGACCGTCTTACTAAATCTGCTCATTTCTTACCGATCAAGGAGACCGACAAGATGGAGAGATTGTCACAACTGTATATCAAAGAAATTGTCTCTCGTCATGGTGTTCCTATATCAATCATATCCGATCGCGACAGTAGATTCACTTCCAGATTCTTGAAATCCTTACAAACTGCTCTTGTAACTCAACTCGACATGAGTACTGCTTATCATCCGCAAACCGATGGTCAAGGTGAACGAACCATTCAAACATTGGAAGATATGCTTCGCGCTTGTGTTATCGACTTCGACAAAGGCTGGGATAGACATCTGCCTTTGGTTGAATTTTCTTATAACAATAGTTATCACTCTAGCATTAAAGCTGCACCTTTTGAAGCTCTATATGGACGAAAGTGTAGATCCCCTCTGTGTTGGGATGAACTTGAGGACAGACATTTAACTGGTCCTGAAATTATTCACGAAACTACCGAAAAGATTGTTCAAATCAAGCAACGTTTAGAAACTGCCCGTAGCCGACAGAAGAGTTATGCCGATAAGAAACGAAAGGACATCGAATACCAAGTTGGAGATAAAGTCATGTTAAAAGTATCCCCTTGGAAAGGTGTTGTCTGTTTCGGTAAACGAAGTAAACTCAGTCCATGATATGTTGGACCTTTCACAATCACTGAAAGAATTGGTCCCGTGGCATATCGATTAGAACTACCAACCGAACTCAGTCAAGTACATGATGTGTTTCATGTCTCAAACCTTAAACAGTGTATTGCTAATGACACTCTCGTTATTCCTTTGGATGACATTCGCATTGATGATAAAATGCACTTCATAGAGGAACCCGTAGAAGTCATGGACCGATCTGCTAAACGCTTAAAACAAAGCACCATACCTATTGTTAAGATCCGTTGGAATTCACGACATGACCCCGAGTATACCTGGGAACGTGACAAATGAAACAGAAATATCCCCATCTCTTCTCAACCGCTGATGCATCCGAGAAGTCTACCTAAAACTTCGGGACGAAGTTTTTATTAACGGGGAGGTACTATAACAACCCTCACTTTTTGACTTCTAAATTTACTGAATTAACCCTAAGGTTATCTGCCTGACTATATGTATTAAGGGTTGTTATATACAATTAAATATTGACCGAATAGTAATTTTTAGTCAACAATGTACGCTTAAATAAATAATATATTATTAATTTATATAATTTGACATAATTTAACTAAGTATATAAACTTTGTATCACTTTTATTATTTAGTTAATGTATTATATATTTAACTATATAATAAATCCAATTATATATAAATGTAATAATATTTACAAACTTACTAAAACTATAGTTTAATAATTAAAATCATAATTATTATTAAAAATACAAAATACCAAATTATTTATTATTTTTATGCAAATTTGTATTTATTAATTAAATAAAAAAAATATTGACAAATATTCTTGGAAAAACACTAAATCAATTTGTTTATTTATATATAAAAAAATCCTTAAAATAAATGAATTTAAAAAAAATAAATAAATAAATAAAATACTTTTTAGTTAAAAAATTATAATGGAAAAACTACTTTTATTATTTTATTTTGTGCATTATCCCATGACCTAACATTTAATAATTTTGAATTTTAAAATCCCATTAAAAATTAAAATATTTCTTTTTCTTTTAATTATTTTATTCTTTTTACCTAATTTTTTCAAGTATAAATACCCCTCATTTCTCATTCAAACTCACACCAAAATTTCTCTCATTCTCTCTTTGAAGAATTACTACTAGTAAGTATTCTTTTCTCACTTTTTACTTTTTACTTTTTTACTTTTTACTTCGGTTTATTATTTTTTTTTACCAAAACATGTAAATAATGTTATAAATTATATGCAATTAAAAATAAAATAAATAACATGTTATAATTAGTAATATATGTTTCTAAAAATTATAAAAGTATTTTTATGAATTAATATATAGGAATTATAATTAAAATCGAATTAATGAATATATATGTATATACGCACCTAACGTGAAGGTTATAATTAAAGATAGCGTACAAAGACTACAAACATCACCGCTACTTGTGGCCTAGGGTGATCCTTGTTACCATTATGGGACGCTTGTGGATCTCGAATGCCAAGACTTAGTTTCTGGTCAAGAGATCCTGGGCCACTCGGTAACAATAGATCATTCGAGTGACTTGCATGTTAGCAACGAAGTTTGGGCGAGATTGTACAACATCTTTGTTAAGAATTATAACCTAAACATTCTTAAACTAGAAACTTACTATAAGTGGAAGCTTTCCATAAATAGTAAGTTTCCAAAAATAGAAACTTTTGAGAAATAGGAACTTTTCTCGAAAACCGTCACTGTCAATATAGTTGCTATATTAATAAACATACTTTATGTCAGTTAGACATTAACTAATCAAACGTTATACCTCTAGGTTGATATCCAGATCACTTACTTGCTTTACTTTCCTTCTTGCGTGGAAAACTTCAACTGCTATTTAAGGTGAATTCATAGCCCCTCTTTATTGCTAGCAAACTTACTTACTTTACTTGGGGTGAGACACATGCTGTTTTTACTTTTTACAATTTAGACACAAGTACCAAACTGTTAAACTATGATATACCCAGCTATGTCCAACTAAGTCCCTACAATGATATTTTTAATTGCTGCTGCATGCTTAATTATTGGGGGTAGGCCTAACGGGAGTAACGTCCCCGATACATTTGACTAAGTCTTTGTATTACTTGATAATGAAATTAAACCGACAAGGACAGATACAACTTGTCATGGGGCAAACTTGAACATTTAGTCTAAATATCACGCTTTGGCATAACTTTTTGATCCTGCGGGAGATCAACTTTACAAACTAAATCTTGTGGTCTAAAACAACGGTCAAAATTTTGTTAAACCTATGAACTTCACTCAACCTTTTGGTTGACACTTTAGCATGTTTTGTCTCAGGTGCTGTTTGATTCAAGCTTACTTATCTACTGCTTATGTGATGCTACTTGGACATAGGATCAAGAGATTATCGCATTTATTACTATTGCATTTAAACATTTACTTTACTCCTTTGTAATGACATTTCATTTTCCGCTGCGTACTCTATAAAGTTTAACTTTCTCATTTAGTATTGTTCTCGTTATTATAATATGTTGGTATATTTTGATATTAAGTCACATTTCGCCCAGGCCCTAACTGGGGGTGTGATAGATTGGTATCAGAGCATAACCAGGCTGTTATAGAGAACCAGGATTGCATTTTTGTGTGTGTCTTATGTGTTAGCTAGGGTTCCTTAGCAATATAGGAAACTATAACCTTTTCTGCCTTAGACTTAAAGCACTTAGGATTACCTTATAATCTTAACAACCTTGCTTTGATATCTTGGCTTAAAATGCTAATCAAAGTCTCTTTCCTAATGTTAGGATGTCTAATTTTCATCAAACGAACAAAATGACTCTTTTCAAGCCGACCGAAGAAGAAACTAAAGGGTCTTCCACTGAAAGAGCAGCCCAAAGTCCACCTTATGGCTTTGGTGGTCCTCGTTCACCAAACTATAGTCCAAATACTCTGCGAAATTCACAAAGGTCTCCTCAATATTATCCAACTCCGAGAATTGAATATAAAAGAAAACGTCATGAAAAAGCCGGTCCATCAAGGAAGAGAGCCCGGACTCCTTCTT
The DNA here is from genome assembly GCF_046630445.1 of Rutidosis leptorrhynchoides. Taxonomy (NCBI): domain Eukaryota; kingdom Viridiplantae; phylum Streptophyta; class Magnoliopsida; order Asterales; family Asteraceae; genus Rutidosis; species Rutidosis leptorrhynchoides. Next base: position 340,954,246 of record NC_092338.1, on the reverse strand, counting down.
ATAATGATGCTGCTAAGTATGAGGGTTTGCTTCGCCACATGGCGAGAGTGGAGGTCCGTATGGATGAGAAGGACCGCGAAATTAAGAAGTCGGTGGAGGAAAATGTTGAACTAAGAAAAGAATTAAGGCTCCTAAAGTACGACGAAGAACGCAACACTCGTTAGGGAAAGTGATAGTGCTCCAAATGAACATATATTTAGTATCAATATCCCTCCGATATGTAAAGATTTCAGTTGCAATTGTTCCATTTTCATGTAATATTCATTTATATTAAATAAGTGCGAAGACAAAAGGCGAAAACAACGAATTGAAGACGCAAAGGTCCAAAAAGCTAAAAAGTACAAGATACAATCAAAAAGGTTCAAATTATTGATGAGGAACGTCTCAAAATAACAAGAGTACAAGTTACAAGACGCAAAGTACACGATATAAAATAGTACGCGAGGACGTCCGAAAATCCGGAACCGAGACCCGAGCCAAGAAGAAACGCCCGACGCAATGTACCAAAAATATCTAGTCTACTATGCATATAAATATAATATAATATATAAATAATTATTAAAATTATTTATATTTTATATATATTTAATAAATATGTCGACGAACAAGAGGACAAAAGATATGTGAGCTGTCCAGCGTGGCCATGCGACTCGCATGGCAAATAGGCATAAACCCATGCGAGTCGCATGAGGATCAGAATCAGGCCTGGTCTATAAATTTGCCATTTTTCGTCCGAGTAAAAAAAACACACCCAACACATAATAATAATAATACTCCATAATATAAATAAATATATATATGTATATATAGTATAGATTAGTGTTATATTAGATTAGTTTGGGTTATGTAAAGGTTATTTTTACGAGTTTTTAAAGTCGGAGCTCTGTCCGTGTACCACTACGCGATAAATAATCAATGTAAGCTATGTTCTCCTTTTTAAATTAATGTCTCGTAACTAAGTTGTTATTATGCTTATTTGAACCGAAGTAATCATGAGGTTGGGCTAAAATACTAAAATTGGGTAATTGGGCTTTGTACCATAATTGGGGTTTGGACAAAAGAACGACACTTGTGGAAATTAGACTATGGGCTATTAATGGGCTTTATATTTGTTTAACTAAATGATAGTTTGTTAATGTTAATATAAAGATTTACAATTGGGCGTCCCTATAAATTACCATATACACTCGATCGGACACGATGGGCGGGGTATTTATATGTACGAATAATCGTTCATTTAACCGGACACGGGAATGGATTAATAGCCACTAGAATAATTAAAACAGGGGTGAAATTACATTCAAGGGTAATTGGTGTAATTGTTAACAAAGTAGTAAAACCTTGGTTTACACGCAGTCGATAACCTGGTGTATTCATTAAACAAAGTATTAAAACTTTGTTACAATTCGAATCCCCAATTAGTTGGAATATTTAACTTCGGGTATAAGAATAATTTGACGAGGACACTCGCACTTTATATTTATGACTGATGGACTGTTATGGACAAAAACCAGACGGACATATTAAGTAATCCAGGACAAAGGACAATTAACCCATGGGCATAAAACTAAAATCAACACGTCAAACATCATGATTACGGAAGTTTAAATAAGCATAATTCTTTTATTTCATATTTAATTTTCTTTATTTTATATTTAATTGCACTTCTAATTATCGCACTTTTATTTATTGTTATTTAATCGCACTTTTAATTATCGTACTTTTTAATTATCGCAAGTTTATTTTATCGCACTTTTATTATTCGCAATTTCATTATCGTTATTTACTTTACGCTTTAATTTAAGTCTTGTATTTATTTTATATTTTACATTAGGTTTTAACTGCGACTAAAGTTTTAAAATCGACAAACCGGTCATTAAACGGTAAAACCCCCCTTTTTAATATTTATATTTATATATTGTTATATAAAAATAAAGTGTTTCATAAGCCCGTCTCCCTGTGGAACGAACCGGACTTACTAAAAACTATACTACTTCGCTACTAGGTACACTGCCTATTGTGTTGTAGCAAGGTTTTGGTATATCCATTTTGTAAATATTTAATTAAAACTTGTTAAATTTTGTAGCATTCCGTATTAAAAATATACACTATTTCGTAACCCCGTGCTACCACATCAAGTTTTTGGCGCCGCTGCCGGGGAACCGGCGAAATATTTATTTACATTTTTAGAAAAAACAATATAAAATCTAAAAAAAAAAAAAAAAAAAAAAAAAAAAAATTTAAAACCGAAAAAAAAATATACTTATATATATTTTTAAGATTTTTATTTACAAAATTATCAAATATTTCTATTTTTAGTTTTATAAAAATATAAGTTTTTATTTAAACTATATAAATATTTTATATTAAATTTTAAAAACAGAAAAATTAAAAAATAGAAAAACAGAAAAAAAATAAAAAAAAAATAATAAGTAATCGGGCCAAGGTACTGTAGCAGCCCAACTTTTGGCCTGGATCCGAACACCATGCGAGTCGCATGATATTTCAACTAAACCCCATGCGAGTCGCATGAGGTCTTCTGACAGGCCACCATTCTACCCTAATTTCGCATTTATTACGGATTTTATTATTATTATTATTATAAACCCTAATCTATTTATTATTATTATATTTCAGTTTTTAATTAGTTATTATTACTTATAATTAGTTTTATTTTATTTAAAATTAATACTTTTATAATATAAATATAAAAATAATATTTTTATAAAAATATATAATTTTATCAACTTTTTATTTTCCTTTATATTTTGTATCTTTTATTTATTTTTAGCGTAATTTTTGTATTTTTATCATTCGTGCTTAGTTTTAAGTCTAGTTTTTGCCGTAGTTTCATTTTTATTTCTAGAATTTTTAGGCATTGCCGTAAAATCCTTTAAGTGCTTATTCCTTAGACTAAGATTTAGGTGCTTTAGAATTTTGCGACGCCGTTTTTCGCTTTAGTTTTAAATAGATTTTAGTGCCTTTAAGTAATTGCGGATTTCCTATAGAATTGCTTCTAAGCCTTAATACCTTTAGGCACAACTTTTTAGATTTAGTTTTTAGACTTTTAAGTTCCGACGTTTTATTTTCTTATTTTTATTTTTCGACGCCTATTTTTCTACCTTTTTATTTTTTCGACACTTTTCGACGCGCAATCTATTTCTTTCTTATTTCTCGACGCTTTAGTTTTCTAGGACTTAGAAATTTTCCCTACTTCTTATCTAATTCTCAAAACGGAAAGGAAAATTATTTAAGCGGTTAAGTTAATGGACGTTGACATTTTTCTGGTTCGTAGTAATAGTTGGATTTGTTAGTGGCTAGTTGTGGGCTTCCGATTTAAAGGGTCCTGGCTACCTGCTGCATCTTTTGGCTATTCGAAACGTGGGCAAAAATCAGAAAAGTCTATTAATTGGACAACTTATATAAGTTTTTCTATTTTTATAACTAATAGGATCATTTGTGAATGTAGCTAAAATTTGACCGTCGCAATAAAATGGAAAATTTTGAAAACAAGGCCTTGGAAACTCTTTTTGAACTCCAAAATCAATTAAATCAATACTCTCAACCGAGTGTTGATGACAATTCGTTCAGTCAATCTTGGATCACAAATGACGAAACAATAACTGGTTGTGAAATCTGTGGAGATTATCACTCAACATGGGAATGTTATTATTACGTTCCTATGGAAAATTACGTACCCACAGAACCTGAATGGAACGATTATGAAGAACGCAATTCAAACTGGGATTATTCCCAAGAATATATCCAAACTCAACAACCAGAAGACGAGGAAAATTACGTGTCCGAAAATTCTTTAGACAATATGAAAATCAAACTCGAAGAACTTGATGCTCAAAAGGAACAAATGAGAGAGTTTGTAAACCGGCAAGCTGAAACTCTATCAGATTACACACCTGTTGATCTGAGGAGTCGTGTGCAAGAAAATCTCAAATCATCGAATTTTGATGAATTCGGGAGCTCCGAAATCACCAACTATCCCGATGATACTTTTTATTCAGTCTTACCAAATTTACAACATATCGACACATTAGCCTCTACCGACGAAATAATCAATCCATAAATGGAGGATGAAGAAGAAGAAAGGGTGACAAATTGGTACTCTTGGGAAAACGATAACGTTGAAAATTTTACCCCCGAGGCCAAACCGAACTTTACCATCCCACAACTTTCCAACCCAATATTCTCAATAGACGAGTCATCTACTGAAGATGAACTACGAGCTGTAATAGATAATGACACCTCGGATTTCACCCAATTGGGTAATAGAGGTGAAAACTTTAATCCCGAGAATAAACGGAAGGACACTTTTGGAATTGACCACCCTATAGATATAAGTATGTCGGTGTATATCGATCCATTTGACCAAGAACCAGAAAAGAGACATATCCATTTACTAAAAGCTACACTTAAAAAAGCATTAAGTAGTGACGATCGGGTGAGTCTAAACTTTAAACCCATTGATATATTATACACCACCCGAGATGCAAATAACTGGCTCACTATTTTAATTCGTGGAACTTATTCCACCGATTTCACATGTCGTCAGCTAAGTGTGGGGAAGTCTAACCCCACTTAACGTTAAAATAGGGGTTCGGGTTAGTGCATAACTCGTTAATAAACATGCATAATAAATTAGGGTAAAAGATGCATTTTCAAAGATTAGCAAACAGTTCAGAAAAGCAACCATTTTTGAAGAAAAACATGTGTGATAATACAAGAAGGAATGAACGATGAGGCGCGCCATCTATCATTCGTCGAGCTTTGTAAGTACAAACTAGGTATTCTTAATCACTTTTCTACACTAATCACCCTCATGAATTTATAATTAGAGTCTGATTTCATGCAAATGAGGGCATTGCATGATCTCAAGTGTGGGGAAGGGTTATAAATTCTCTCGGGTTTACACTTGGTTTATTTGCCAAATTTTGTGAAAATTTGAAAAAAATTTCAACTAAATGAATTTAAAATCATGTTTATACATATTTATGAACGATGAAAACTAGGTGTTAATACCGAAATTATCGTTACCTTAAAAAGGACATAAATTGAGAAACAACCCAAAACGCTTGAATTCATTTAAGAATGGAATAGAAGAGAATAAAAAGGCAAAGAAATAAACTAAGTGTGGGGAGAATGTACCAAGTTATTCAATTAACAATTATCTATCATATGTTTCTGTAAAGTTATTGCAGGTGCTTTTGTTTTGAACTAAATTAATAGTTTTACCCGGTTTATTGTGATACTTTTGAAAGAAAGATGGATCTACACGATGAATCAATTCCATCATTAGAAGGAAGTAAAGTCTTCCGAAAAAGACACGCGCTTCTTGATTTAGGTCATGAAGTTGTCGTCCAGACCAGCTGTAGGTTGACGAAAAATCTAGAAAAGTCATCACTAAAATCGGCTGGAAATCCACGGACCTCAGCATCAAACAGGGTCGCCAAGTGGTCAGATTTATCCTAACCATGAGAAGGATTTATCTCGTACAATGGGAGGGCACCGTGCAAATTAGCTTGATAAGACTAATGAATCAGATCCCCAGAAAGGATAATCTCCTTAAAGATTAAAAATCAGCTTTTAAGACTGATATTACTCAATCCTTGAGATTGACCTTAAAGATTGAGAATTCAAACTCATGGAATTCAATGATATCTAAACTCGAGCTTGAACGAGAAAATATTTTGATCAAAAATACAAACCGATTTGTTTTCTGAAAATCCATTTTCAATGCGTTCATTACCATTGAACGTTAAATCCTAGGAATTCACCTGGAATTCATTAGGTCACCTGAACCAAATCGGGTGTCAACCGTAAGAACGGTGGTTGCATAGCATGGTCGGAGACAGGACCTTGTGCCAGACCGAAAAATCATAGGATGATTTTTACTATTGCTCCTACCAAGGATAGTACTAGCATCCGACACGTAATTAGACCATGAACAAATGCATGTCACGGGACATTGCCTTAACAGTTTCTTGTTCATCGCTTTCCTTTACAACCGGACGGTAGTTTACCGAAAGGTAATATACGGAACAAGTAAACTGGATGTGTGCTTTCCGATACCGGGATAGCAGTGGATTACACGAACCTAAAAGTTTTTAGCCAAAATATTGATCCACAAATATATTTTGCAAACACCGATGATGGATCAAATCAGAAAACTTATCTAGGGTAAAAGCTAGAATGAATTTTCAAAAGATCAAATGTTTTCATAAAGATCCTATTTCCTTAAGGATCTACAATTTTTATAGTCATGTGGGACTGTAAACCGCCTTTCAAATGTGCACTTTGCTTTGGAAACCGAAAGTAAATCGGCTATTTGATTGCAAGTGTCGTTGACCTAAACCCAAGGCAACTGTGGATGACACACCCACCTTTAACCATGGTTCTATCGTTACTATCATTGTTTATAACACCGTATCAAAATCACTGATGTATAAAGTGTGAAGAATAAAGAAGTGATTCTAGTATGTTTTTATTTCAAGACTGTATTGCTTGAGGACAAGCAACGTTCAAGTGTGGGGATATTTGATAGTGCTCCAAATGAACATATATTTAGTATCAATATCCCTCCGATATGTAAAGATTTCAGTTGCAATTGTTCCATTTTCATGTAATATTCATTTATATTAAATAAGTGCGAAGACAAAAGGCGAAAACAACGAATTGAAGACGCAAAGGTCCAAAAAGCTAAAAAGTACAAGATACAATCAAAAAGGTTCAAATTATTGATGAGGAACGTCTCAAAATAACAAGAGTACAAGTTACAAGACGCAAAGTACACGATATAAAATAGTACGCGAGGACGTCCGAAAATCCGGAACCGAGACCCGAGCCAAGAAGAAACGCCCGACGCAATGTACCAAAAATATCTAGTCTACTATGCATATAAATATAATATAATATATAAATAATTATTAAAATTATTTATATTTTATATATATTTAATAAATATGTCGACGAACAAGTGGACAAAAGATATGTGAGCTGTCCAGCGTGGCCATGCGACTCGCATGGCAAATAGGCATAAACCCATGCGAGCCGCATGAGGATCAGAATCAGGCCTGGTCTATAAATTTGCCATTTTTCGTCCGAGTAAAAAAAACACACCCAACACATAATAATAATAATACTCCATAATATAAATAAATATATATATGTATATATAGTATAGATTAGTGTTATATTAGATTAGTTTGGGTTATGTAAAGGTTATTTTTACGAGTTTTTAAAGTCGGAGCTCTGTCCGTGTACCACTACGCGATAAATAATCAATGTAAGCTATGTTCTCCTTTTTAAATTAATGTCTCGTAACTAAGTTGTTATTATGCTTATTTGAATCGAAGTAATCATGATGTTGGGCTAAAATACTAAAATTGGGTAATTGGGCTTTGTACCATAATTGGGGTTTGGACAAAAGAACGACACTTGTGGAAATTAGACTATGGGCTATTAATGGGCTTTATATTTGTTTAACTAAATGATAGTTTGTTAATGTTAATATAAAGATTTACAATTGGGCGTCCCTATAAATTACCATATACACTCGATCGGACACGATGGGCGGGGTATTTATATGTACGAATAATCGTTCATTTAACCGGACACGGGAATGGATTAATAGCCACTAGAATAATTAAAACAGGGGTGAAATTACATTCAAGGGTAATTGGTGTAATTGTTAACAAAGTAGTAAAACCTTGGTTTACACGCAGTCGATAACCTGGTGTATTCATTAAACAAAGTATTAAAACTTTGTTACAATTCGAATCCCCAATTAGTTGGAATATTTAACTTCGGGTATAAGAATAATTTGACGAGGACACTCGCACTTTATATTTATGACTGATGGACTGTTATGGACAAAAACCAGACGGACATATTAAGTAATCCAGGACAAAGGACAATTAACCCATGGGCATAAAACTAAAATCAACACGTCAAACATCATGATTACGGAAGTTTAAATAAGCATAATTCTTTTATTTCATATTTAATTTTCTTTATTTTATATTTAATTGCACTTCTAATTATCGCACTTTTATTTATTGTTATTTAATCGCACTTTTAATTATCGTACTTTTTAATTATCGCAAGTTTATTTTATCGCACTTTTATTATTCGCAATTTCATTATCGTTATTTACTTTACGCTTTAATTTAAGTCTTGTATTTATTTTATATTTTACATTAGGTTTTAACTGCGACTAAAGTTTTAAAATCGACAAACCGGTCATTAAACGGTAAAACCCCCCTTTTTAATATTTATATTTATATATTGTTATATAAAAATAAAGTGTTTCATAAGCCCGTCTCCCTGTGGAACGAACCGGACTTACTAAAAACTATACTACTTCGCGACTAGGTACACTGCCTATTGTGTTGTAGCAAGGTTTTGGTATATCCATTTTGTAAATATTTAATTAAAACTTGTTAAATTTTGTAGCATTCCGTATTAAAAATATACACTATTTCGTAACCCCGTGCTACCACATCAGAAAGCAATCACTTGCTCATCTCCAGGAGGATGTTAACTTCCGAATGAAAATGGAGAGAAGCCGAGTCGACAAACAACTTGCCTTAAGGGAATACGACATCAATGCCGTTAACAGTCGTGTTACCAACCTTTACGACAATCTCGAGTACCTCTACGAAAAACAAAAAGGAAAGAACGAGTGATATGATAAGTTTATCAAAGAATCTCTCGAATCTCAAACCCAAAGGTTAGAGAAACTTGTGAAGGATAACATGAAAAAAGTGATGAAGCAGTTTGAGGAAGAGAAGAAGAGACATGAAGACTACTTCAATCTTAATATTCTTTAGTTATTTTTCCATTTTCTATCTATGTAAAGGCTATGCCTTAAAACTATTTCTATTTCCGAATCGTGCACTAAAAGGCTTATTTAATGCCTCGCTCCTTAATAATATAAAGTGTTTTTATATATCATGTGTTACGATAAAACTGTTAATGTTCCATTGGGAAATGGAGAGACTCTCATCATCCAAGGTGAAAAGAGTGGTTCTAATCTCAACGTCATCTCCTGTATTAAAACTCGCAAATACCTTATAAAAGGTCATCCAGCTATTCTAGCTCACGTTAAGATGATTGAATCGAAAGAGAAGCGTATTGAAGATGTACCAGTGGTTAAAGACTTTCCCGATGTGTTTCCCGAAGATCTTCCTGGTCTTCCACCTCCTCGACAAGTTGAATTTCAAATTGATTTAACTCCTGGTGCTGTTCCTATTGTTAAAGCACCGTATCGTTTAGCACCCTCCGAGATGAAGGAATTATCCAACCAGCTCCAAGAACTATTGGATAAAGGTTTCATTCGTCCTAGCTCGTCCCCATGGGGAGCTCCTATTCTATTTGTTAAAAAGAAGGATGGTACGTTAAGGATGTGCATTGATTACCGCGAACTTAACAAGCTTACTATCAAGAACCGTTATCCGTTGCCACGTATTGATGATCTATTTGACCAACTTCAAGGGTTAAGTGTTTATTCAAAGATTGATTTGAGGTTCGGATATCACCAACTTAGAGTCAAGGAATCCGATATTCCTAAGACTGCTTTTCGCACTCGTTATGGGCACTATGAATTCTGTGTCATGCCTTTTGGTTTGACCAATTCTCCTGCTGTGTTCATGGATCTTATGAATCGTGTTTGCAAACCCTATCTCGATAAATTCGTCATTGTATTCATTGATGACATCTTGATCTATTCCAAGAGTGAGAAAGAACATGAGCAACATTTGCGTATGATTCTTGAACTCTTACGAAAGGAACAACTTTATGCTAAATTCTCTAAGTGCGAGTTTTGGCTCAAAACCTTACAATTCCTTGGACATGTTGTTGTTGATAGAAGAGGAATACATGTTGATCCTGCTAAAATCACTCCTATTCAGAACTGGAAGATACCAAAGACTGCGAAGCATATTCGCCAATTTTTGGGACTTGCCGGTTACTATCGGAGATTTATAAAGGATTTTTCACTTCTTGCTAAACCTCTTACGAAGCTAACACAAAAAGGGAAGAAATTTGAGTGGTCCGAAGAACAGGAATCTGCTTTCAAGATTCTGAAGGAGATGTTGACCACAGCCCCGATTCTATCTTTACCTGAAGGTAATGACAATTTTGTTGTTTACTGCGATGCCTCAAAGCAAGGATTTGGTTGTGTTTTAATGCAACGTGAAAAGGTTATTGCCAACGCATCTAGACAGTTGAAGAAACACGAGGAGACTATACAACACACGACCTTGAGTTAGGTGCCGTGGTATTCGCATTAAAGATATGGAGACATTATCTATATGGTACCCAGTTTACGGTGTACACTGACCATAAAAGTCTTCGACACATCTTTGATCAAAAACAGCTGAATATGAGGCAAAGTCGATGGCTCGAGTTATTGAACGATTATGACTGTAAGATGGAATATCATCCTGGCAAGGCAAATGTAGTTGCCGATGCCCTTAGTAAAAAAGACGATGTTAAACGTGTTCGTGCCTTAAACCTGAAAATCAAATCAAATCTTATATCACGAATTTACGAAGCTCAACTGGAAGCTATTAAACCAATATTTATCGAAGGTGAAGGACCTATCGGTTTCGAGAACCAACTCCAAGTGAAAGCTAATGGTACACGGTACTTTGGCAATAGAATTTGGGTTCCTCGCTTCGATAATCTCCGTGAATTAGTCTTGGATGAAGCGCATAAGACTAGGTATTCTATTCATCCGGGTTCCAGTAAGATGTACCACGATGTGAAGGAATTCTACTGGTGGCCTAACATGAAAACCGACATTGCTACTTATGTTAGTAAGTGTCTCACTTGTTTGAAAGTCAAGGCTGAACATCAAAAGCCTTCTGGTCTGTTGACACAACCCGATATTCCGCAGTGGAAGTGGAAATGTATCGCTATGGACTTTATTACTAAATTGCCCAAGACTTCTAGTGTAAATGATACTATATGGGTCATAGTAGATCGTCTTACTAAATCTGCTCATTTCTTACCAATCAAGGAGACCGACAAGATGGAGATATTGTCACAACTGTATATCAAAGAAATTGTCTCTCGTCATGGTGTTCCTATATCAATCATATCCGATTGCGACAGTAGATTCACTTCCAGATTCTGAAAATCCTTACAAACTGCTCTTGGAACTCAACTCGACATGAGTACTGCTTATCATCCGCAAATCGATGGTCAAGGTGAACGAACCATTCAAACATTGGAAGATATGCTTCGCGCTTGTGTTATCGACTTCGACAAAGGCTGGGATAGACATCTGCCTTTGGTTGAATTTTCTTATAACAACAGTTATCACTCTAGTATTAAAGCTGCACCTTTTGAAGCTCTATATGGATGGAAGTGTAGATCCCCTCTGTGTTAGGATGAACTTGAGGACAGACATTTAACTGGTCCTGAAATTATTCACGAAACTACCGAAAAGATCGTTCAAATCAAGCAACGTTTAGAAACTGCCCGTAGCCGACAGAAGAGTTATGCCGATAAGAAACGAAAGGACATCGAATAGAAAGTTGGAGATAAAGTCATGTTGAAAGTATCCCCTTGGAAAGGTGTTGTCCGTTTCGGTAAACGAAGTAAACTCAGTCCATGATATGTTGGACCTTTCACAATCACTGAAAGAATTGGTCCCGTGGCATATCAATTAGAACTACCAACCGAACTCAGTCAAGTACATGATGTGTTTCATGTCTTAAACCTTAAACGGTGTATTGCTGATGACACTCTCGTTATTCCTTTGGATGACATTCGCATTGATGATAAAATGCACTTCATAGAGGAACCCGTAGAAGTCATGGACCGATCTGCTAAATGCTTAAAACAAAGCACCATACCTATTGTTAAGATCCGTTGGAATTCACGACGTGGCCCCGAGTATACGTGGGAACGTGAAGACCAAATGAAATAGAAATATCCCCATCTCTTCTCAACCGCTGATGCATCCGAGAAGTCTACCTAAAACTTCGGGACGAAGTTTTTACTAACGGGGAGGTACTATAACAACCCTCACTTTTTGACTTCTAAATTTACTGAATTAACCCTAGGGTTATCTGCCTGACTATATGTATTAAGGGTTGTTATATACAATTAAATATTGATCGAATAGTAATTTTTAGTCAACAATGTACGCTTAAATAAATAATATATTATTAATTTATATAATTTGACATAATTTAACTAAGTATATAAACTTTGTATCACTTTTATTATTTAGTTATTGTATTATATATTTAACTATATAATAAATCCAATTATATATAAATGTAATAATATTTACAAACTTACTAAAACTATAGTTTAATAATTAAAATCATAATTATTATTAAAAATACAAAATACCAAATTATTTATTATTTTTATGCAAATTTGTATTTATTAATTAAATAAAAAAAATATTGACAAATATTCTTGGAAAAACACTAAATCAATTTGTTTATTTATATATAAAAAAATCCTTAAAATAAATGAATTTAAAAAAAATAAATAAATAAATAAAATACTTTTTAGTTAAAAAATTATAATGGAAAAACTACTTTTATTATTTTATTTTGTGCATTATCCCATGACCTAACATTTAATAATTTTGAATTTTAAAATCCCATTAAAAATTAAAATATTTCTTTTTCTTTTAATTATTTTATTCTTTTTACCTAATTTTTTCAAGTATAAATACCCCTCATTTCTCATTCAAACTCACACCAAAATTTCTCTCATCTCTCATTTCTATGTCATCTATTATGGTTATGTATATAACTTTTGAGTTATATTACGCGAGATGTCATTCTTGACTTCTAAATGCTCGGCATTTCAATGTCAGCTATTATGTTTAGGTATATAACATTCTTGTTATATTACGTGTCTTTGTGCCGTTGTGCCTATGTGCTTTGGTTTTTGAACCGGAAGACGTCATTCTTGACTTTTAGAGATTTTTGGTACTTCGAAGACATTTCTATGTCATCGTTACTCCTTTTCGTTACTTTTGATGTTTTTGTCTCTTGTGCTATCCTTAGCACATTGTTTAAGAAATCGTTTTAGAGAAATTGTGTGAAAATTTGAGGTTGATCGCGTGTCCTGACCTCATGTAGTGCTATTGGAATGGAACTATGAATTAGTGAAATATAATGGCGTCAGGCCAACGTGATTATATTACGTTAATTCATAAAGAAGTCCCAATATTGTGACATGAGGAATAGAAAGCGAGTCAAAGAAAATTTTTACACTACTTATTCAGAAATTCTGATGTATTACATGGGCAGGGAAAATATTCATTATCTTATTTGTTGACATACGAGAAACTCGTTTTAATCAAATTATGTATCTCATGCTCTATCCTTCATAACTCGCTTGTTAGCAAAAGCTTCGCTAGGGAACAGTTTTGGCCAAGGACTTATGTCCTGATAATAGTCAAAACAACATTTAACTCATTGGTTTTCATGACCCCGTAACATTTGTTGGTCAAATGTCGCACGACGATTCAAGTCCTTTACTCGATCTTCCACGATCTTACTTCAACTTGTAACCTCTGAAATACAGATACTCTGTTATCATCGGGAGTTTTACACATTTGTTTAAATGGGCGGTTCTCACGAGATTTATGGGCGAATAGAAGTAACGAAATATTTTGTCATGTATACAATTTATAAAACCATATATATACGTATTTATTCAAATGAATAAATTACCCTTACCTATTTTGGCTAGTATATACTAAATCATACCTTCAAAATTATTTTAAAACCACTCATTTATTGAGCTGTTTGACTAAGTCAATTCGTTTTATATAAAATGGTACACGTTGTACATACTTCTAAATTTACTAAGAACTTCGTTCCGTTTATGTTGTCACATCAAACGTTTAAAGCTTTTTCAAAACTCCTTTGATTGATTTTATCAAATTTTCGCATTACTCTACAGAGTGTTTGGATCACAGTTCTTCTCATCCTCCATTTAAGGATGAAACTTACAATTAAGTTCATTGATGGAAACTCTTACACCACTTTGGATGCCGGTTTTATAAAATTTGTTGGAAAGTCTTTGCGCTCATAAAATTTTCCCTCTTATGGTTAGACATGGCCGAAACGCGGACCGATAAATCAATTTTTTGGGGAACACTCGGTGGTCACCCTATTGTAGAAAAGGCGCTAGGTGGGTTTCTACCCCAACTTTCGTTATAGTGGGTATCATGGATATATATTTCACTAGACCGTTTGAGGAGTTTCTACTCTCAATAATCGCTGTCAACCGCAACACCCTCGTAAACATCAATCATAGGATTCAATACTTTAAGGTACACGAAATTATTTTTGGAGATTCATCTCACCTGGAGTCGGCCATTCTTTATAACCCATGATTCGCGTTCTTTTCATCCGCACATAAATTTAAGAATATGGATGAATCCAAGATTTCCTCGATCATTGTACAAGGAAGTTCACTCTCGTTGAGATATCACACCTTTCGTACGTCTCCCTTTCGGAAATGTAATGAATATTACTTTGAAGTCCATGATCCTCGTTATCCCCTTTGAAGGAATTGCCTTAAACACCTATACCACTAATATGGATACTTTGTATATATCTTCATTCGTTGTTTGCAACTATATTTCATTCATCCCAGTTCGTCCCCTTGGGGAGCTCCTGTTTTGTTTATTAAGAAGAAAGATGGTTCGTTCCGGATGTGCATTGATTATCGTAAATTGAACAAGCTTACGGTTAAGAATCGTTACCCTCTTCTGAGAATTGATGATCTGTTCAATCAACTTCAAGGTTCGTCCATTTATTCTAAGAATGATCTTCGTTCCGGTTATCACCAACTGCGGGCTACAGAAACTGATATTCCGAAAGTCGCTTTCCGTACCCGTTATGGTCACTATGAATTTCTTGTTATGTGGTTCGGATTAACCAACACACCTGCTGTGTTCATGGACCTCATGAACCGTGTGTGTATAACCTATCTGGACAAATTCGTTATTGTTTTCATCGACGGCATCCTTATTTATTCCAAGAGTGATGAAGAGCACGAGGAAAATCTGAAGTTAGTGCTTGATTTATTGAGAAAAGAAGAGTTGTACGCTAAGTTCTCTAAGTGTGCTTTCTGGTTAAGAGAAGTTTAATTCCTTGGATATATTGTTAGTAAACAGGAAATACAAGTTGATCCTACCAAGATTGAGGCAATTGAAAAGTGGGGAATTCCAAAAACTCCTACTCAAATTCACAAGTTTCTAGGATTAGCAGGCTATTATAGAAGGTTCATTCAAGATTTTTCACGAGTAGCGAAACCTCTGACTGCTTTAACGCATAAGGGGAAGAAGTACGAGTGGAAGAGTGAACAAGAGTCTGCTTTCCAAACTCTGAAGAAGAAGTTAACTTCTGCACCGATATTATCACTACCTGAGGGTAGTGATGATCTTGTTATCTATTGTGATGCTCCGTGTCAAGACTTTGGTTGTGTTTTGATGCAACGAAAGAAAGTCATTATTTACGCGTCACGTCAGTTGAAGATTTATGAACAAAATTATACAACCCATGATGTAGAATTGGGAGCTGTTGTGTTCGCACTCAAGAATTGGAGACATTACTTATATGGGGTCAAAAGTACTGTGTACACTGATCATAAAAGACTTCAACATATCCTTGATCAGAAACAGTTGAATATGAGGCAACGAAGATGGATTGAGACGTTGAATGATTATGATTGTGAACTTTTATATCATCCGAGAAAGGCCAACGTTGTGGCCGTTGCGTTAAGTCGTAAAGAAAGGGCTGAACCTCGCAGGTTTAGAGCCTTGGATATGACAATTCGAAAAAACCTCGCAAGGCAGATTCTTGAGGCACAACAAGAAGACTTGAAGGAGGAGAATTTTGTAACGGAAAGGTCCGAGGCTTGAGTAAACAGTTAGAGGTATGAACCGATGGTACTCGGTTTTTTACGGGACGCCTTTGGGTTCTGAAGTTTGGTGATCTGCGATAACTTGTTTTAGATGAGGCTCATAAATCTAGGTACTCTATTCATCCTGGTTCAGGAAAGATCTATCATGATCTTAAGGAGCTGTATTGGTGGTCTAATTTGAAAGCTGACGTGGCTACGTATGTAGCTAAGTGTTTGACCTATGCCAAGGTTAAAGCTGAACATCAAAAACCGTCTGGACTTTTGGTGCAACCTGAGATTCCCGAGTGGAAGTGAGAAGGTATTACGATGGACTTATTGCAAAATTACCGAGAGTTGTGGGTGGTTATGATACCATTTGGGGTGATTGTTGACTGACTCACTAAGTCAGCTCACTTTTTGCCGATTAAGGAAACGGATTTGATGGAGAAGCTTACTCGCTTGTATTTGAAGGAGATTGTTTCTAGACATGGTATTCCTGTATCTATTATTTCAGAAAGAAACAGCCAATTTGTATCGAGGTTTTGGCGATCCTTACAGGAAGCTTTGGGAACTAAGTTAGATATGAGCACTGCTTATCATTCGCAGATGGATGGTCAGAGTGACAGGACCATTCAAACATTAGAAGACATGTTGCGAGCGTGTGTTATTGATCTTGGTAATGGGTGGGATAGATATTTGCCGCTAGCTGAATTTTCTTATAACAACAGTTATCATGCAAGTATTAAAGCCGCATCGTTTGATGCTCTGTATGGTAAAAAGTGTAGGTCTCCTATCTGTTGGAATGAGGTTGGGGATGCTCAACTCACAGGTCCATAAATTATTCATGAGACTACCGAGAAGATCGTATAGATCAAAGGAAGGTTAAGAATCGCCAGGAGTCGGCAAAAGAGTTATGCCGAGGTTAGAAGAAAAGATTAAGAATTTCAAGTTGGTGATCTTGTCATGTTAAAGGTATCACTCTGGAAGGGTGTGGTATAATTTGGTAAGAGAGGAAAGTTGAATCCTCGATTTGTTGGACCGTTTGAGATTATCGAAAGAATTGGACCCGTGGCTTATCGTTTGAAATTGCCACAAGAACTTTGCGTTTTTCATAACGTTTTCATGTATCGAATCTGAAGGAGTGTTTGGCTGAGGCCAATGAAGCCATTCTTCTTGATGAACTTCATGTTGATAAACAACTCCATTTTATTGAGGAACCTGTTGAAATTATGGATCGGGATGTTAAGACTCTCAAACAGAGTAGAATTCCTATTGTTCGAGTTAGATGGAATGCCAGACGCGGTCCTGAGTTCACTTGGGAGCGTGAAGATCAGATGAAGCAGAAGTACCCGCATTTGTTCCCAGATGCCGGGTCAACCCCTGCACCTGCTTAAATTTCGGGACGAAATTTCCGTAACGGGAAGGTACTGTAACGACCCTACTTTTTTCGTTATCTTTTACCGTTAATTATTTAACGACCATTAATTATTATTCGTGCCACGTCATTTCTATGACCTATATTATTATTTTTATAATAATATATTAATTATTATGTGTTATATGAATATTTGTATTCATATTTTAAGTTGTACATTTCTACGTGTCGTGGATTTCTATCCGGCGAATCTTTTCGTTTTTCAAACCAACGGTCAGACTTTTGGGATTTTTAAATCCAAATTATTTTAAATATGATATTTTTATATCATATGGTTATATATAGTGTTTATATATTTTATTTGTCGCGTATATGTTATCTCTCCGAATATTTAATCGCGTAGCGGTGTTTTCGCGTTTCGGGCTTCGTTCGGGCATTCGGACTAAAAGCTTTTAGTCTTATATCAAATGGCCCACTAAGGGGGGCCCACCCTACTGTTTTTGGCCGAAAATGTCAAAGGGGGAGGGGTTGGTTTTGGCATTCCTTGTAACTTGTGATTATTTTGATCAAAATCACAAAAATTCATCCCATTTCTAACCTAGCAACCATTTTATTTTTTTTTCTCCTCCTCCTTGCTTCCTTGGCCATCACCTACCTTCACCAACACCATCATTATCTTCAAAAATTTACACTTGGAGATTTAGGGCTTTCATTGTTTCCGGATTCACCGCATCGTGCTCTACACGTTCATACCATTTGATTCTTGATTAGGGTATAAACCCTAACCCTAGCTTTTCAAAATTTTCATTTATTTTACTGATTTTATATGTTATATTAGTAGTATGATGATTATATGTTATCGTATTGTTGATTGTATGCGTAGAAGTGCTCGTTAATTCATGTTTTCGGTTTGATTGTTTTGGGACAGCGGTTTGATTGTTGTTTTATGTATATATAACTGATATAAAAGTGAAATTAAAGTATTTATATGAGTTCCTCTCATCAAGACATTAATTATATACTCCGGATTCATGTCATTTCGATTCTCGGAGCTCTAGATATGATTAAAATGGTGTTTTATTGAAATTAAATTGTGAAAACGAATTGGTACAGGTATGGTCCGACTTTGTGATCATCTTTGGAGTCTTTAGGGTGTACTAGTATGTTAGGATTGATGATGGGATGAACTTTCATGTGCGGATCATCAAAATCCGAGCCACGGATCACCCGTTATGACTAAAACACGTTTTTGAGCGGATTAAAGATCCAAACTGATTAAGGGCTGTAAGTCACGACTTGGTGACTGTACTTGGGATATTCTTGAGCACATTAAGGTGTCAGGTGAGTTGGTTAGGCAAAGATATATATAAGGCTCGCCGAAAACTGATTCCCGGGGCTCAAGTTATGACCCGACGAACTTTTAATTAAAACTTATGGTTATTAATTATGACTTATGATATAAATAATGAATTTCATTATTAATAAATTACTTATTATATAAAAAGTAATTAATTTAATTTAAGACTTATGATATATATTTATTATATCATTTATTAATTAATTATGATTTAATTAAACATTTAATTAAACTTGTGATTAATAATACTTTTATTATTAATGAAAAATACTTATGGTAAGTATTGAACTTATATTATGAGATTATTATAATAAGACTTATAATAAGGATTAATTAATTATTTAATTATTATAAGGCTTAGTTATTATTTAATTATAATTTAATTGTTAAATACTTATGATTTAATGATTATAATTAGAAACTTATGATATGATTAATAATTCATTATTAATTAATAATACTTATGATATGATTTAAAATTTATTATTAATTAATAATACTTATATTATGACTAATATTTAATTAATTAATTAATTACTTATGTTATATTAATTGTATCATTTAAACTTAGGTTAACTTTAATAATTCATTTTAATTTAATTAAACTTATGTTATGACATAATTATACATATTTAACTTTAATTAACATTATAACTTATACTATTATTATAACTTACAGTTTTAAAATTAATGTTGACTATGTTTGACCAAGGTTGACTTTTGAGTTGACTTTCGGTTGACTTTGACTTTCAGTTGACTTTTGTTGACTTTCTAAATAAGGAAACTTTCCTAACTTAAAACTTTCTAAAAATAGAAACTTTCTAAATATGGAAACTTTCTAAATTTGGAAACTTTCCAAAAATAGAAACTTTCCTAAAATAGAAACTTTCCAAAAATAGAAACTTTCCTAAAATAGAAACTTTCCTAAAATAGAAACTTTCCAAAAATGGAAACCTGCTAAAAATAGAAACTTTCTAAAAATAGAAAGTGTGTGTCCGTACGCTGTTCCGATCAAACCGATGCATGTTGAGTGTTGTTCTATGTCTACTTGCAACATGTACAATAGCTATCATACTAAGACTTGACCTAAGTTAGTTATTTATATCGACCTGCTTTATTTATAGGTCGGCGTTGTGATCATTCTTGATCACTTTACTTCGTTTGCTGTTCGCTTATTTGTGTGGCTACTTCGTTTGCTATTAAGGTGAGTTATAGTCCCATTTTTCTATTTAAATCTTTTGGGATGAGAATACATGCAATTTATTTTATATTTTGGACACAAGTGGAGGTTGGTTTAAATTATTCATTGTGAGTTGAACAAAAATATTCCCTAGTCTGGTAACTGTAATCACTGGTTTCTACTGGTGAACGCGAATCCTATGAATAGATCTATCGAGTTTGACAACCCCATTTCGAGCTAGTAGCGCTAGCAATTTATAATCGGAATGTTTAGTACTTCGTATTTTGTTGTAGATACACTTGTTCGGTGTATATTATTTATTGTGTTTGGCAAGGGTAAATAAATGGTTAAGTGGTTACCAGGTGGCTCACGGAAAATGGAATAATATTTTTATATGTTTTCTAGCATATAATTTTGTGGTCCAAAAAGGAGTTTTTATGTTTTCAAACATAAATTTTTACGGTTTAAATTAAATATTGTTTGCAATATTAAACCTATAATTCACTCAACATTTTTGTTGACAGTTACTCGCATGTTTTATTCTCAGGTTCATGATTGATTGCTTCCGCTGTACTTAGAGAGTCTGCATATTTATGATGGCAGCTTTTGTTAAACATTAACTTGCATTCTATTTTGATACATTTAATAGTGGATGTTGTTGAATTTGTTTAGGTCAACTTTTAGTTAAGTAATAATGTATGGTTTTTCTAAACTTACATATTTTGGTAGGTTTCCTTTATAGGAAATCATTTTTAAATAAAGAATGCAAGGTTATTTATCAAATTCATTTAGAGTTATGATCAAGCTGTGGGACCAAGATAACGATGGTCGTCAAGTGTACTTTGACGGGTTGTTAAAAATGTCCTATTTAGTGACGTATATACGACATCGTTTACAATCATTTAATTAATCAATTGGATTGAGTAATTGATTATTCATTATGGCCAAGTGAATAAATTAATGTATCATGGACTAATTAAAACAGGGGTGGATTACATACAAGGATAATTGGTGTAATTATTAACATAGTATTAAAACCTTGGATTACACGCAGTCGATAACATGGTGTAATTATTAACAAAGTATTAAAATGTTGTTACAGTTCGAATCCTTAATTAGTTAGAATATTTGACTTCGGGAATAAGGTTAATTTGACGAGCATATTATAATTATGACCGATGGACTATTATGGGCAAAACCCAGATAGGTATCAAATAAGCCAGGACAAAGGACAATTAACCCAGAGTAATAAATTAAAATCAAAACGTCAAACATCATGATTACGGAAGTTTAAATAAGCATAATAATTTTATTTCATATTTCATCGTACTTTTATTTACTGTCATTTTAATTATTTCAATTTATTTTATTGTCATTTATCTTTACGCAAAAATATAAAAATTGACAAACCGGTCATTAAACGGTAAACCCACTTTTATAATAATATTACTACTTATATATATATATATATATATATATATATATATATATATATATATATATATATATATATATATATATATATATATATAGTTGTTAAAAATATAGTGTACGCAATAAGTGGATCCCTGTGGAACGAACTGGACTTACTAAAAACTACACTACTCTACGATTAGGTACACTGCCTATATGTGTTGTAGCAAGGTTTAGGTATATCCATTCTATAAATAAATAAATAACTTGTGTAAATTGTATCGTATTTAATAGTATTTTGTAATAAAATATAATCTATTTCGTATACACTGCTGCACACATCATTGGCTTTTGTAGATTATATTTTTGGGAGAAGAAGGGCGTGACGATGTTATGTTTGACAAAGCCGTAAACTCTGATGTCGCGTCTTTTATATTAAAAAGCTATATAGTGTTTTATTATAACACCCGAACGTTTATTTATTAATGTATTTATTATTTTAAGGACTATTATACATTAACGTATTTACATTATATATCATATTTTGTAAACAGGTCTTCTGCTGTGATTTAAAAAAAATAAAAAAATCAGGGGTGTTATAAGTTGGTATCAGAGCGAGGTTTGGCAGCATGTGCACGAAAGTGACATGTTCCCAAATCGTGTGTCAAGTCAAACATATCTTGGGGATGGGTTAAGTGAATGAAGTAGGTATTGACGAGTTAGCTGACATAAACTAACAGATTATCTACTAATAAGACATGTATGAAGATCGATTCCACCCTGCTGGTTCCCCGCTGACCTTCAGTGCTGACTGATATTCGATGTACGAGTTTGATACCGATTTGGATGAAGGACTTGTCGAGTATCAGTTGTCGTGGCTCCAAGGATGAGGATTCAATTGCAGAGATGATGAAATTCAAGGGTGCGGGTGCGATCGAGGTGTTGATGGATGCAGAAGATGTCTTCTTATTTATAAAGGTACATTCTTGTTACATTACTGTTATTATTATTATTGTACCTGTAGATTGTGTTAGATTGTGTTCCTGTCTTTGTCGGATTTTGTGTTATTGTAATGATAATCTGTAACGATTAATGTTTTTAGTTGCGATTGATTGCTTATTCCTGTAAGATAGAAGTAGATGACAGTTGACGACTCCAGTTACGACAATTGTGTTAGGAGCTACCCTTGCCACTATCGGGATTTTATTCCCTTATAATGACTGCCATGTTCCGTGAGACTTTATAGATATGACCTTTGTGATATTGTGTCATGTTTTTTGTGAATTGTTTGTTATGCGGCCTGTTATACTGTACGTGAGACTATACGTGAGACTGCCGTTGGCCCAGACTAGACGAATTGAGGTGAATGATTTGTTAGTGTTAACCAAGACAAATATGAATTCCTTTCTTTACCTTTGATAGATGGGACACACGTAGTGACCCATAGAGACTGATTAGGGTAGTGACCCCTCAATTATTGGTGAAAAGCCCGAACCTTATTTTGTGATCATGTAATGTGTTGCATGCGTGCTTATAATCTGTGACTGAATCAATAGGTGTGACTGATCCTGTGGTAGCGAAGTATGACTGGACTAGTTGTGTTGGACCTATGTGAGTTGCAGTTCCTTTACATGGACCCACGGGACACGGGTAGTGGCCCGTAGGGATTGGAATAGAGTAGTAGTTTCCTTGTCTTCTATTAAAGGACTCGAACACTGTATGTTGCTGTCCTGTGTGTAGTTTGCGTGTTATGTATGATGTTGACCTTGCCATACGATTAAACGTGAATGGTCTAGATGAGTGAGATTGTAGTAGAACATTAGGAATTGCTTCTCCTTCCATAGACTCCTGTGAGTTGGTGGTTATCATTAGGAAGTAAGTTGATTAAAGACTTTCGTGTTGTCTTAATTAAGAGATAGGAAAACTCTGTTGTGTTGTCATGTGATGTGTAATACTAGTCTGACTGTACTGATACATGATTTGACTAGTTGTGTAGGACCCATAGAGTTGTCCTAAGAAGATGTTGTCTTTGCGTACTGATGTGACCCTTAAGATAAGTGTAGTAGGCGTTCCTTTATTGGCTTTCTTGGAAAGTAGAGAAAACCTTAACCCGAATAAAAATTCTTTTAGATTTGGATTATGATGAGTATTGGATAGATCTGGAGACGTGATTAGAACCGTGATCAGATTACTGTTAAGGTAGAACCACTAATAGAACTACTAATCTGGTAAGTACATTAGAGACTTTTGTGAGTTTTATCTCCTTAAGGATTTGAATGTAAGGTCAAGGATGATAAAAGTATTTGCGAATAAAACGAATTAAGTAGATGTTGTTTATTGAATGTTAAGATCAAATTTACAAATCCGTTTGCTAAAGAGGATTTAGTAGGATTAAGATCGGACTAGAACTGAGTTAGGTGTTTACTTTCGAGACTTTTGTGGATTTCATAATCTTGGATTGTAAAACCTATCGATTTGGGATATATTAGAGATTTATAACTACCAGAGACTCGAGAGTTAAAATGATGTATTACGTCTGGCCAACGGAAATACCTTGTAGTAAATCATACAGTAGTTTCGAGAGTCGAAAGAGATATAGCGAGTGTTAGATCGGATGTTAATTGACGATTAATGAGATTTCGGTGAATCTCAATCGAGAATTGACTTTTCTAATATAGTAATGATAGTTGTACTGTATCTAGAACTTAGGTTATTATTGGTCAAATAGGGATAAATTGCAAGTTTTGATCGGTTTTAATCAAAGTGATGACACTTCTGAGATAGTTTTAGCGGTGTCAGACACGTATATTGATGTCATTCGATGGACTTAACTAGTAGATAGTTATGTATTGATTGTGATAGTGAATATCGTTGACTTGAAAATCCGTGATAGGATGATTAAAATTTGAAATTGCGTTTTTAAGTGTTTCTCCTAATAATGATATGATTAGAGACATAAGTTAAGTAATGGATTATCGTGCAAGTATTGACATAAGTTAAAGGAATTGACAAAAGCTTTAAAAATCGAGTTTAAACTAGGTATTTAATTGCGCGATTCGGGTTACTTTGTTGTGATTAGTGTTGACCTGGCGTTATAATACTAAGGAATTGTCTAAATTCCTTGTGTATAAGGGTTAGTGTTAGTTTTTAACCTGTGTCCCAGACTAAACTAATTCTGTAATTTGATGGAATTAAATCAGGAATAACCCCAAAATGAGATTGATTGACATAAAGTGCCGGATCTTTGACTTGAAATCCTTAGTGTTCATGAACAAAATAGTGTGCAACTGACATCAACCGGTGACTTGGTGACCTTTTCAGTTTGTATTGACTTTCAACCCGCATGTACAATGTGACTTTTATGCTTATATGAAATGTAGTTTTTAAATATATTGTGATTTATTGATGATTAGAAAAGGTAAACTAGTCTTTGTAATGTTTGTAACCATAGGACATGTTAAGACTTAGGTCTCGTTACCCGTTGTGGTTGTTTGTGGTATCCAAAACCCTAGTTGATCGTGATTGATTAGATTCCGAGGACGAAATCTCTTTAAGGGGGTGGAATTGTAACACCCTCGAACCGGGCCTAGTTGAAAATTATCTTTTTGCCATTTAACTGTTTTAAAGTGTATTTCAATGTAATAATTATTTATTATTTGTTTATATTTAATTGTTAGTCCAATGGGTGCATTTTGCAACAAGAGTCGCAAAACTTATTTGTTTATTAAATTTGGAGCCCGTTAGGGCCGCCTAACGAGGTGTGTTTTATTACAGAAAACATGTAAATATCCGTGTATTCTCGGGAATAGGTTTAAACACCCATTTAAATGCTCCGATCCTTTTATTCCCATTTTCCCTTCCAGACTCGATATCTTTCTCCATTTCTCTAGTTCTTTCTCCCAAAATATAAACCCTAGCTTTCCTGAAAATACATATCTGTTCAATTAAGTGGCTTAATAGATATACGTGAGATATTGGAGAAATATTTAGATATTTCTAAATGTGAGATGAAATAAGAAAAGCCAACCAAAAAACGTGTAATAAATTGTTTTAACTGAGCATAATTTTTACAATTACAATAAACACAAATTTTGAAAAATATAATTATGTAATCGTTATGTTTAATATGTTAATTACACATATTTTGATTGCAGTATATAGTCGATTGTGACTTCAGTATATGTTTGAAAGTAAAATACAGCTGAACTTGATACATGCAAGCATAATGTAATGTTTTGTTTTATTTAGTTAAATAAAAAATATAAAAAAATAAAACATGAACGTAATTCTTTCTTTACAACATCATAATAGAGCATTTATAATTACAACTCCTTTTCCCACAACACTATTGTCAGCGGAATTCCTCTCAATATACATCAACACAACATCACAAAACAACATTTACCATACGGAATGATCTTATAAAACACCCAAGGTTGTTTTCCCCTTTGTTAATGATGGACGATTTTTTTTATGAGCGACGATTTTTTATGGACGATTTATTTTAATTGTATTATTATTATTATTATTGTTATTATTATTATTATTATTATTATTATTATTATTATTATTATTATTATTATTATTATTATTATTATTATTATTATTATTATTATTATTATGTATCTAATCATTTAAACCGGCAGGGATACACACACTTTTTGTCATTGATAACCCGCCAAACTCACACCGTAAGAGTCTGATACATGTGAAATACCTCAAGCGAATACCCCATGAGTGGTAGATGTTATCTAACTCGGACGCTTACTTCGAGTAGAAAATATGGTACCCGATGTATCTGATGATCAGATCTACAAGCATTTTAATATGGCCCTGTGGGGGAACACGGAAGATTGATTACGATCAGGAAGTCAAACGTAAAATACTTGTTCCCCACATGACTCGAACATGCAACAACTTCTCAAAGGTTTCTCCACATGAAGTCTCGGTTTCAAAGATAACGAGTACTAGTTGAGCTATTGCTCATTGATAATATGTATTTAATGAGAAATAAATGTCACACTCAATGGAGGAACCATGAATCTATAGCACCAAGGGAAAAAAATTTGCACTAATAACTATAATAAACCCATTTCATTATAAACTTTAACAAAAAAGAGCACATATATAGCAGAAAAACTGCACCAAAAACGACATAAGACAGTGGCAAAAAAAGGAAAAACGTTAGCAAAATTTTTACAACAATAACGGTAATAAAGCAACTTTCCATTTTTGTAGTGCTATATTCTGAAAGCTATTAACAAGACCAACATACTCTTTAACTCTCTATGTCTTGTTCCAGCCATTAAACCATTCCGTCACAAATTCCTCACTATCACATTGGTGTCCAATATGATTTCTAAATGAGTTGCAACACAAACAATATGCCATATCCGCTTTAACACTATACTCTATCCAATTACTATATTTATCTAACCAAGCTTTGACAAATGTTATTTGTTATTGGAAAATCATGATTACACGGTTGACAAGGTCGTCTAACTTAATATTGTCTCTTTATCTCGTCTCTTTGATTAGCATTATATTACAAAATTCTATATCTATCAAACGGATACCATAGAAAGATCATCCACTTCAACAACATAACATTAATACGCATCGAAAAAGAATATGGTTCTTTTCTTAGTAACTAAACAACACGTAGAATATGATTTTAGCACATATATAAACCTTAAACTTCAATTAACTATATATTTAGTAGATTACTTATTAGAAGAATAGAAGATCAAGAATCGAGACTTGCTGTCGGGTTGATTTGGCCACTACGACTCACAAAGTGAAACGTGACTACAAGAAAATTGATAAATGGGCACGACACATTTCGGACGACATGTCGTCCGAAAAAGTAGACTACGCGACAAAAATTTATGTTGTTTTTCTGAAATGTTAACCAACTTTTCCAGGACGACAGTATGTCGTCCCGAAAGATATATTTATATTAATTTTTTTTTTTTTGCTAAAAAAATTGGCTTCAAAAGGCAAAAAAAATTCGTGCGTCTTTTTTCCGAACGACATGTCGTCCCTGAATGTCATCTGAGAAAAAAACAACGCTTTTTTATTTTTTTAGTATTCCCCCACAAAATATATTTTGGCTACAAAAAAAAAAAAAAAAATTGGCGGGTAACTTTCCCGGACGATATGTCGTCCCTAAAGATCTTCTAGGACGACTATTTCACCTGATCATTTTTTTTGTCTATTTAAACTCTATTTTTACATACTCTTATCTGTAACACACACTTCACTCACAAAAAACACTTCAATCACTCAAAAATGTTGACTCTTACGCCATCATTGTCTCATTCAAGGGTATTACGGAAGTGATTTCGTAATGAACGAAGATTATGATTATACTTGTGCTTCTATTCGAAGAAATTGACGTTCGCAACTTTGGTTTTCAAGACTAGTTAACATTTTTGAAAGAGAAGGTGAGTTTGAACACACTAGCGTGCGCTGTATTATGAAGATGAATGTGTTCTGAAATTGTCCGCAAAGTACCTTCGTACCGACGAACAATTGTACGGTATAAAAGAAACCGTCGATCTACGTTCAAACCGAATTTCTCATTATTTAGTTTTTGAAGATGAATAAAGTTTGGGTTGGCGTTACATCGCTGAAAATGCCGAAAATGGAGAAGATGACCGTTATGTACCCTCTTAAGCTTTTTACGATACTGATGAGCGTTTTTATAACTAAGGAATTTATCGTTGTTTTTAATATTTTATTGTACTTTAGTTTAAATATGTCGGTTTTTAATATGTTATTGTACTTTCTATTAAATGAATGAAAAATTACAGTTATTTTTGATTTCTACAAAGTTACTGAAATTAAAACACATTTCTAACTACGAGCATTAATAGAATATCATACTAAGTTACTGAATTTATACACATTACAACGACGAACCTTAAATGGAGATCATACAAAGTTATTGAAATTAAATCACACTAATAACGACAAGCATCCAAACTAGTTGGAAAACTTAGTAATGAAACACTACTAACGACGAGCATGACTACGAGCATCCGACCTAGTGAACGAATTTTATGAATATGAGCTCGATGCTGCCGAAGTTTCATCAACGAAGGACCTGTCGATAGGTAACGTAGTTATCGGATGTCTTCACATAAGACCTTCAACCGCACCAATATTAGTAAATAAACGAATCAGAAACGCTCTGTACGAAAACGGTCTTGTTTCTGCATAATGAAGACAATTCATTCGTGAATTAGCTAAATGAGCAATATTTACTTCCGTATTGTGAGTCATGCACCAGTGAAGACAGGCTTCACTCATCGACAAATGAGTGACGTTTGTTCACGGTGGTACATGTTACTCCGGATAATTGCATGTCTTTCAACAATTTCAGGACGAAGATATTTGTCAAGAATGCCGGTACGTATTATGGTATTGTATGGAATACATGTAAGACACAAAAGTAGGGTCATTTCATATTTTGGAATATCCCGAGGAAGAGCTTCAAGATCTTCACCGGGATAATAGAAAGTCGTACCACCAAATGGTAGGCCCAATAGCTCACCGAATTGTTAAAGACTATAGTTGTGTGGCCTTTCAAACATTCGAAAGTTCATTATTTGTTCATCAGTGAATTCAAAGCTGGAATAGAATTCAGAACGAGTGAAGGCAAAAAGAACGAATCAACCAAAAGGAAAGAAAGTCAACTCATTCTTCTGAATTCACGGCTGATGTTTGGAAAATCTCATTGATTAACTTCGTGACCTTCACTAATAGGTCTACCGATCATTCTAGATCGGTTGTACTCACGACATTTGGGTGGATGTCTTGGTGGTGCATATGGATCAGAAGTGTGATTCATAGTGTTAGTATTGAGAGAGACTTGAACGAGTGAATATGGATCAAAATGTTAGTATATGGCTACTCTATAAGTAGGCATAAACTGCCACCAAAAGTTTCGCGCCCAAGAGTTTCCCGCCCTTGATTTCATACCAAATATAACGGTGTAATGTAATGGCGTAATATAACGGTGTAATGTAACGGTGTAATGTAAATGTGTGATGTAATGTAATGTAATGGTGTAATATAAATATAACTTTTCATTTCATCCAACAAGAAACTGAAACAAAAATTCTAAACTAGAAACTAAAACATACTACTTCCAAATGAAAATACATGAGTTAAACTAGAAACTGAAACCGAAAAAATACATCAGTTAGTTGGTCCCACGCCCGATGATCTCCTTCCATCGGGTGATGGTCTAGACAACCAACCTACAGTCTAGACAATCATCTTACTGTCTCAATAACAATTGATAAAACATTAACGATTTATAATCACTATCCAAACATCAAAGTAAAATACCATTACAATAATATTCGATAATCATTGACTGGAATTAACGTACATAACACATAGAACTAGAGATTTACATTAAATGCACCAACATTGTTTAAATGATAAATGGATCCTACATTTGTAAACCAAGGCAATTATATAAATAGATGAAACTCTTAAAGGGGCAAGGTCATGACCTAGAAATTCCCAAAGTAATTCCCTAAGTGACGTTATTGTTATGTTCTTGATGAATTTACGGTATATCTATATTTTACTCACTTCGGCTCTCCAAAGTGATCTTGATAACTATTTTGCTCCCACAAACGTATTTAAATTCCGGTATTAATCTTTTTTTTTTTTTAAAAGGCAAGATATGTATTATTATTAATAAAAATCACACAATACAATATTGTTTATTCATGTTATCCACATTTACAATTTTGTCTCACAACAATATATGTATCAATGCATATGCAAAATGCGAGGGATGAAAAGTTGCCATCAGGACACAATTACATATAGCATTATACACAATTACAAATTCCGGTATTTATCTAAATATCCCCGTGTTGAAATATTCATTTATCATTCAATCTAATCCTTGTTATGTTAATTCTAACTTAAAATGTTTTTATTTTTAGTTTTGTGGCTGATATTGAATAAATGGAACTTAAAGCTAGTGATAAAAATGTGTTGAAGGTGGGAAGAATTTGATCAAATGAACAAATTGAAGAGAGCTTGACTTGGTGAACAAGTCGTAGGGAGCTTGACTTGGTGAACAAGTCGTAGGGAGCTTGACTTGGTGAACAAGTTGTAGGGAGCTTAACTTGGTGAACAAGTCGTAGAGATCTTGTTGCCTTAATTACATCTTCTCGTAGGAATGAAGTATGGAGCAAGTAATAGATATTTATGGAATGTCTTTTGCTTGAAGGACAAGTTTAACTTGGTGGACAAGTTTAACTCTTCCTATATATTGTAACCCATAGCCTCATTGTAATGTGTGCACCAAAGTAATAGTAGAAAATCTCTGGTTTGCGCCCGTGGAGTAAACCCTTCTCCGTGTTTTGGAGTTGGGATATAACCACGTTAAATACCCGTGTCGTTTGTACTTTATTTATCGTTTTGCTTTAATTATTCATTTGTCCGTTTTGCTTTAATTATTCATTTGTCGTTTGTGGGTTAGTGATTGAGATCAATCGCTTGTCTTATTGGGGCCTTCCTAATTCCTACCAAGTGGTATCAGAGCTCAAGGTTCGAGTATAGGCACGATGGCGAATTGAAAGTATGGTGAACGAACGACGCGTATATGATGTGATGCAACATGTATCATGATCATGAGATCAGTCAATGGGGTCGATGATCGGATCGATGTGTTTTGTTGCACATAGATTTTCGAGGGAGATCCGGGTGTTGGATCTAAGTTATCATTCTTTAATGTACCGTTCGAGGGAATGATGAACTTTCAAAATCCGGATTCTACTGCGCAGCTGAAGGAGAAAAATCATTACAGGTTCGTTAACTGCTGGATCGGTTTGCAATTTTTACTGAAGGTGCTAGATGCATGGATCTAGTGGCTGTAAAAATTTGAGGATGATCGGACCGTTAGATTTCAAGATATGATTTTTCAAATGCTTCTGTTCAAAGTTTTGTTACGGAGCTGTTAGAGAAGAAAAATCACTACGAGTTCATTAAATGTCGGATCGCCTTGAAAATTTTACTATAAGTAAAAGACGTATAGATCTAGTCGTGCTCAAAATTTTAACAGTGATCAGACCGTTAGATCTGGAGTTATGTTTTTTAGAAGTTGCAGTTGTTCGGGTTTGGAGCTGCAGTGAGAGAAAAATCATAGAGGGTTTGTCTACCGTTGGATCGACGTGGAACTTGTACTGTACCTTCCAGAAGTACAGGTCTAAGAGTGGTAAAATTTTGGTTATGATCGGACCATTGGATCTTGAGATATGATTTTTTTTTAAGTTGCGCCAGTTTTATAAGAGAGTTCCGGTTTTGATGTTACGAGTGGCGTGACGATTTGTTTTGCGAATCTTCGGGCGATAAAAGCTGTGATTTTTCAGAGATGTAGCTTTGTTACGGGAGCCAAAATATATTCCGCATTTGATGGACGGCGCTGTGGGCGCACCTCTCAGCGTGCGTGTGTTCCCTTGGTAACGTTGAGTTGATCCTGAAGTCTTGCATCGAAATCTTACTGGTCCGCACACAGACAGTTTGAGAGTTCCGTTTGGCGGATGTAAAGGTTAGGTCCGAACTATCGTTAGAAGGGAGGCCCATATGGATTTGGGTTTGAGGGGAGGTTTGTTATGATGCAAACCAAAGTCATACATCGGATATGGGTAGAAACAAATGTGTGCTTAAAAGGTGGTTTCTCGTTAGTTTTGGCGGTAAGGTAGCAAACAGTGGGACAAATCGAAAGTAGGAGTTATCGTGGAAGTTTGGATACTCGCGGTTTGTAGTCTGGATGTGTGGATAGCGCAACGTGACATTTGCAGCATGTCGATGGTTGGTGCACCCCGTACTTGGCGCACGTAGTTGTGCACCCTCAATGGATGAGTCGATCTTAGAGCCTTGTACCGTAAGTCGACTTGATGTAGTCCAAGTCAGGTTGTGTTTCGAGGTTGCAGCATGTACTAAATTAGGGTAGATCTGGACTATCATTGGAGGGAATGCCTAGTTGAACTTAGGTTTGAGGGGAGGTTTGATGGATTGCAAACCAAAGTCCAACATCAGATTATTGAACGGGTCGACCAATGTATTGGTCGAATATTCCAGGGTATTTAGAATATGTGGGCAGAGTTAGAGCTTCTCTCAATAATGAAATTGGTTGACGAAGTTGTCGTATAGGACGCGTTTGACTGGCGCTC
Organism: Rutidosis leptorrhynchoides; assembly: GCF_046630445.1. NCBI lineage: Eukaryota > Viridiplantae > Streptophyta > Magnoliopsida > Asterales > Asteraceae > Rutidosis > Rutidosis leptorrhynchoides. Next base: position 340,921,808 of record NC_092338.1, on the reverse strand, counting down.
GGGTTTTGTTGATGGTTTAATCAACAAAACGAGCAGTTTTCTTCAGGGTGACGAATTAGGAATCTTTTGGTGATGGTAGAAGTGGATAATCTTGTAAGTCCTGGAACTTTAGCTTTTTAGAGGGTGTCAGGAATTTGATGGGAGTTTGGTAACCGACGGAAGTACTGAGCTAGTGGGAGTTTGACGACTAATGGGAGTTATGGAGACGGTTGTGCAACATGGGTCTCTATTGTTCACATGATTAGTGCGTATAACACTAGGGTACTTGGATGCTTCAAACATACCCTCGAATGGCAAATAGATTTGTAACTGACCGGTGGAACGAACCAGATTCTTCTCGGATAGCCATGATTTTATTTCTTACTCCTACAATGGGAGCGTGCTTGGGATGAGAAGATGGGGTTTGTGAAATTCATAGCTATGAAGTAGGTCAGTGTACCAGTGCGAAAGTGGTAGAAGTTCGAAGGTGTAGATTTTAAGGTTTTGCGTTCTCACTGGAGCCTTGATGAAGAGTCTACGAGGGTGTCTGTTGGATTTTCTAATTGCTGGGAAGGAAAATCATAGATAAACGGTGAAATCCTGTACGAGGGTGATCATTGACATGTGTGTTTGGGATTGGACATGTCTAGAGTGATCGGTGAGGTGGTGTAGTCTTATGAAGAATCCTATAATTGAAGAGTTGCATACTTCAATTGATCTTCTTGTGTAAGAAGATGGTGGTGCAAGAAACTGAGATGGACCAAGATAGTAACTGGAGATCGGGTTGACGCTTAGCAGTTTTGATGTCGAAAGACTTCCTTCCCTACGGTGTGGAAGAGTGGCGTGACCTGGATGTTTGATTTCGGCGTTATCAAAAGTCGTAGCTGAGAGGAGATCGGGAGTTTCTATGGGTGTGAAAAGCATTGAAAGTTGAGGCAGTTATTGGTTTCTTGTTCTAACAAGTAGTGTTGAAGACCTTATATCGAAAGTCTACTCATCCGAAGTATGCGTTGAGTGTGCGTGTCCCAAATGGAGTTTGGCGGTATAATGGTGGTTTGGATTTCTTAGATGGAATGGAGATTGATGTTCGAGTTTGTTCAAAATTTTCAAGTGGGAGATTGTTGAGTAGTGAAGAGTTTGCTCAAAGTCTTCAAGTGAGAGATTCTTGAAGGTGTGAAGAATTTGATCAAAGGAACAAGTCGAAGAGAGATTGACTTGGTGAATAAGTCGTAGGGAGCTTGACTTGGTGAACAAGTTGTAGGGAGCTTGACTTGGTGAACAAGTCGTAGGGAGCTTGACTTGGTGAACAAGTTGTAGGGAGCTTGACTTGGTGAACAAGTCATAGAGATCTTGTTGCCTTAATTAAATCTTCTCGTAGGAATGGAGTATGGAGCAAGTAATAGATATTTATGGAATGTCTTTTGCTTGAAGGACAAGTTTAACTTGGTGGACAAGTTTAACTCTTCCTATAAATTGTAACCCCTAGCCTCATTGTAATGTGTGCACAAAATTGATAGTAGAAAATCTCTGGTTTGCGTCCGTGGAGTAAACCCTTCTCCGTGTTTTGGAGTTGGTATATAACCACGTTCAATACCCGTGTCATTTGTACTTTATTTATCGTTATGATTTAATTATTCGTTTGTCGTTTATGGGTTAGTGATTGAGATCAATTGCTTGTCTTGTTGGGGCCTTCCTAATTCCTTACAGAATGTTGGTGTTCTAGTGACAAGAGCTTAAGAGTTCAAGGGTGCAGAGTGTAACTTCTTTTTTAACCTAAGTATATAAGGTGGCTTTATCCGTTCATTTACAGCTACCACATCTGATTCATCATCTTCATCTGCTCTCTAATTTGTTCATCCGATATCTGTTGTTCTATAGTATCATCTTGATACTTGTTCATTTGAGTGTTCTGTTCATTTGTTACATAATAAGGATTATGTATTCTTTAAGTATTGAGAGATTTATGTGCTGTAATTGTGTTCTTGATCGTAAACTCCTGTGATTGGAGTGTTTTTCTGTGTTGTTCATTATAGAGTCACTAGTAAACATGGTTACAAGTTATTTTTAACTATTGTTGATCATTACACTAGGACTGTTTGGGTTTATGTTCTTAGATCTAAAGAAGAACTGTTTGAAAATATCCAGAATTTTTATTACCTGGTTAAAAATCAGTTTGACAAAAGCGTCAAAATTTTTAGAAGTGACAATGGTACTGAATTTATTAATAATAAAATGGATTTTTTTTTTTTTTTGCAAAAAATTGTATTGTTCATCAAACCAGTTGTGCTTATACACCTCAAAAAATGGAATTGTTGAGAGAAAGCATAGACATTTACTTAATGTGGCCAGATCTTTGTTATTTCAAAGTGGTTTACCTCTTATTTATTGGTCTGAATGTATTCTAGCTGCCACTTATCTTATTAACAGGCTTCTTTCATCTGTGTTACTGGGCAAATCTCCTTTTGAACTTGTGTATGAGTCTGAACCCAATCTCTCCCACTTGAGAATTTTTGGTTGTCTTTGTTTTAGTACTGTTCTGAATAATTTTGATAAATTTTCTAGTAGATCTGAAAAATGTGTGTTACTGGGATTCTCAAATGAAAAAAAGGGTTACAAATTATTAAATTTGGAAAAAAAATATTGTTTTTTTCTGAAGAGATGTCAAATTTTATGAAACTGTTTCCCTTTTAAACTTGATAAATATTTGTGCAAAAGTAGGTCTGTTAATCATTTAAATTTTTTTCATTTGTTTGAAGACTAAACTATTAATTCTCAAAGTCTCAATGATGAAGGGGGAGATTCTGATTTTAATGAAGGTAGTGACAATGATCAAGATAATGATGGGAGTAATTCCTCACACAATCTTGATACCACTACTTCAGATGATGAGATTTCATCAAGATCAAACCTTAGAGGGAAATAATATTTATCACTACAAGAAAACTGCGTTCTTAAGACCATTCGTCTGGGACCCCTGTAAAAAAGTGTCCTAAGCAACTAAAAATTGGGACGGTGTAATTCTTGGGGCCCATAAGATATATAACGTAGTGGTGTCCTAAGCTAATAAAGTGGGGTCCTAAGAACAGGACACATAATTTAAGGTTATATTATTGATACGCTTATAAATCTTTTTCCTAAAAAGCTGTTTAATATGACACACAATTTGTTGGGGGTCCTATTTTTTTATATGACACTTAGAAGGTGATTCGCATGGTGTCATTAAATCTATATGATAGGACACATAATTTTTTGGTCTTATTATCATATGTGTTCATAGGACACTTGATATGTTCATAGGACACTTTATTTGCGAAGTCTTATTATAATGCAACGTGTTGGGTCACTTTTATAATAAGATCACAAAAATAGGACGCTTGGGTATTTGAGGTCCTAATTATCATATGACTATATAGGACTCTTAAATTTGTGGTTGCATAAAAATGTACTTAATAGGACACTATCTTGTTGGTGTCTCATAATGATCAACCAACAAGATAATAAGGTCACAAAAATAAAACGCTTGGGTATTTAAGGTCCTAACTATCATATTACTATTAGGACCCTTAAATTTGTAGTTGCATAAAAATGTACTTAATAGGACACTATCTTATTGGTGTCTCATAATGATCAACTAACAAGATAATAAGGTCACAAAAATAGGACGCTTGGGTATTTAAGGTCCTAACTATCATATGACTATATATAGGACATATTAGGACCCTTACTAAAGTCGTATTATTTCACTTTTGTTACAAAAATGATTAAAGTATTTTATAAGTTAAAAATGTATAACAGATCGGACTTTCATTGAGCCAGATTTAATGGATTCATTTTTTATTATTGGACTTTCAGCTGGGAATTGTAATTGAGCCAGATTTAATGAATTCATTTTTTATTATCGGAATTTCAGCTGGGAATTGTAGTTGGGTCATATTAAATGGATTCATTTTTTAAAACTGTAAACTATTATATTAACTTCATGAGATACAAAACAATATAGGTAACAATTAACATCATTAGATCCACAAAGCCAGTTATGTTTACAATCCATTGAGCTAACGTTACATCAATTTAATATCATCTACAAGATGGTCGAACCTTGCATATATATAAGATGATCCACTTCTGCCTACACATTTTCCACTTGCATTTTTCAACTTCTCACTACAAAAAAAGTTTCATTCTTTAACACTTCCATTATATTTTGACGCCTTAAAATGTAAATAACTTGACATGTTTTTGACACTCATAGGTGTTACCAAGTTTTTAACACTTAACATTGTCAAAAAGAAAACTTTTTAACACTTTAAAGGTGTCAAAAAATTAATATAACTTCAAATTTTTTGACACCATATTTTTTAACACTTCAATTTTTTGACACCATATTTTTTGACACTTTCAATTTTGTGATACTTATAATTGTCAATAACATGTCAAAGTTATTCATGTTTTAAGTGTAAAAAATAATGGAAATGTCAAAAAATAAATGTTTATGGTTAAGGGTGTAGGGTTTAAGGTTTAGGGTTTAGGGTGTATGGTTTATTGTTTAGGGTATAGAGTTTAGTGTTTAGGGTTTAGGGTTTATCGTTTAGGGTTTAGGATTAAGTGTTTATGATTTAATGTTTAGGGTTTAGGGTTTAGTATTAAGTGTTTATGATTTAATGTTAAGAGTTTAGGGTTTAGGGTTTATGGTTTAGGGTTAAGTGTTTATGATTTAATGTTTAGGGTTTAGGGTTTATCGTTTAGGGTTTAGGGTTTACCGTTTAGGGTTTAGGGTTCAGGGTTAAGTGTTTATGATTTAATGTTTATGGTTAAGGGTTTAGGGTTTAGGGTTTAGGGTTTAGTGTTTAGGGTATAGGGTTTAGTGTTTAGGGTTTAGGGTTTATCGTTTAGGGTTTAGGATTAAGTGTTTATGATTTAATGTTTTGGGTTTAGGGTTTAGTATTAAGTGTTTATGATTTAATGTTTAGGGTTTAGGGTTTATGGTTTAGGGTTTATGGTTTAGGGTTAAGTGTTTATGATTTAATGTTTAGGGTTTAGGGTTTAGAGTTTAGGATTTACCGTTTAGGGTTTAGGGTTCAGGGTTAAGTGTTTATGATTTAATGTTTATGGTTAAGGGTGTAGGGTTTAGGATTTAGTGTTTAGTGTTTAGGGTATATGGTTTATCATTTAGGGTTTAGGGTTTAGTATTAAGTGTTTATGATTTAATTTTTAGGGTTTATCGTTTAGGGTTTAGGGTTTAGGGTTTATCGTTTAGGGTTTAGGGTCAAGTGTTTAGGGTTTAAGGTTTAATGCACAGTACGTACGTTAAATAGATTAACACATATGATAAACGATGTTAAATTATGATCAATTATGATATATTTTAAAAAAAATACATTTTATGACTAATTAAATTAATTTCGTGTACATTTTTTCTATAAAGTTTATAAATTAACTACTAGTAATAGCTAGATAGAGAAGTTATCCTCAATTAATTTTCATCAAAAATTACCCTCTCAAAAGATACCGCCAAATATCACGGATTTCGGACCCAAATGTTGAATCTGATCCATTTTTTTCATTTAAAAAATTTGGGTAAATTCAAATATCATCTCTCAAATTTTGACTAAATTCAAATATCACCTCCAAAATTTGGGAGGTGATCTTTCCACACTAGCATTTGATCCATCCACTCTATAATAATACAAACTTCCTATTTTACCCTTAAACTACTATGAAGTCAATATACTATTTACCAGGGTAAAAAAGGTAATTTAGATTGTTTTGGTGTGGATGGATCAAAACTAGTGTGTGGGCCAAATCAAATTGGGGTTAGTTAAAAGGTTTCTGAACAACTCACGTATCTCTTTTTTCACCAATTCAAAGAACTCCGCTGGTATATCTTTTTTCACAAGAACACATGTATCTCTCTTTTTCACGAAAATGGATTATTCGTATTTGATTTGCTTGTATGTTATTAACGATTCTGTAATTTTAATTGTTCCTAACTACTCCGTATATAAAATTGTTTATAACTCTGTTGCGTTAATTGATACAATTGCTCATTATTGTTCTTTACATTCTTGTAGATTATGGAAATTGAAGGAATCAAAAAGACTTCCCTTAGATCCTCTTAACGAGTTGTGGCTACTGCTACGAGTCAAACAACCAATAATAAAATTAATAACAAACGACGGTTCCTTACACCCAATACCATGAGAAAACGAGTTAGTGTTAATTCTCATATCTCCAAAGAATTATCCTTAAATCCAAGCTGCAAAAGGGCCATGTAAGTGATATGAGGCCGAGGGTAAATAAAAGTAAAGTTCAACGAGTTAGTGTCAGCCATGAAGAAGGTATAGGTGCAGGTCTTAGAGATGAAGATACGGAGCCCGAGGATGAAGCACAATGACCAACTGAAGAACACGATGATTACACAAGCTATTTTGAAGATCTTGAAGAGCATCGTCAACAAACTGAACTACAACAAACTGAAGAAGGTTTATGTGTGAATGATACAACGACTTTGAGAGATGAATCAGGTTATTTTTTCTTTTCTAATTTGGTTTGTTTATTTGATTTATATTGTTTCTTGTTTAGTATATCAGTTGTAAATCAAGTGCACATATTTTGTAGATAATCAAGTTTATAGACCGAGAGGACCGACTCTTATGCGGCAAATTTGGAAACAAAATTCATCTATTCGAATTCCTATTGTTGTTAATGAACATGGACAGCCAATTGGTGCAAACAGTAGTAAATTTACCCATTTTCTTGGTCACTTATCGCGGAGTTACCAATATTGTCCAAATTATAGACTGTGGAACAAAGTTAAACCCGAAAAAAAGAATAAGTTGCTTAAGTTCTCAAGGGTACATATTATAAAATATGTGTGATAATACATTTTTTTTGTTCTCATGTGATATATATATTTTTTCTTTTTATAATTTGTAGACAAAGTTTCATTGTAACGACCCTGGATTCCAACGTTTTATTATTAATAATTCATTATTAATGCTTGCGTTTTAATAAACGTGTTCTTATACGTGTTACTTGTTACCATATTTAAGTTTTCATGGCCCGACTTGTCTTTGTAACGCACGTACTCTTCACGAATAATATTTTTGAATATTATTTAAATTCATGATTAATTATTATTAGTCATTATAATTAACTAAGGTTACTAGTTAATTACTTGGGCTTTATTTGATTAATTGCATACTTACTTGGACTTGAGCTTTTATTAATATACATGGACTTGGAAGCCCACCCTACATACTTAATGGACTAGTAAGCCCATCTTTTAAGCTAGTGATTTATTTATGAAAGCATGGATTAATTAACGTAAGTAAGGAATCTAGTTACAAGTTTACTTACACCATTTTCCCATAACATTTAGCTTTAATGCCATTCCAAGCTCTCACCATTCTCCAACACAAGAAAGTAGATTTGGACCCTTCCCTTTTGAGCTACAAAAACCGTGGGTTTGATGGGGTGGGAGAGAGTTCATTTTTCAATTTTTCTTGATACTTATTTGCTAGTTTACTTCACTTTTACACACACATACTTACTTGCACTTTTTTTCTCTCTTTTTTTCTCTCAAAACTTTGTAAGTAATAAACTTATTTTCTTTCTTTTCTTTCTTTTAAATTCAAGTTCCATCATCATCATTTACTAGTTACTTGTAGTTGTGTTGATTAAAGATCAAACTTGTTAGTTTGCATCTTCATAAATCTTATTTCCTTCCATCTTTTGTTTGATGAAGAACCAAGAACAAGAACCTAAACTTGTTAGTTTATGGTTCTACATTTAAATGTTTTCAAGATTTAAAGTTCATAAGTTTCATTATCATACTTGTGTTCATGTTTGTAGACTTAAATCCTAAGATTCAAACTTTGATTTGAATCTTCCTAAGTATGAAACAAAACATGAACATAATACTTGTACTTCAGTTTATTTCCTTCTTTTGTAAGTACTTTAAAGTTTGTGATGTTGTTATTTTGGTCAAGTGTTACTAGTTAATCTTGATCTCATTTTTCTTGAACCAAAGTTAACTTTGTAAGTTCAAGAACATGGAAGTATAACTTTCTAGTTATAACTTCATATACTTGTGTTGGATCTAAGTATCTATAGCTTATGGTCTTCTAATTTTGTTGTAAATAAGAGCTTACAAGCTTACATATATTATTCAAGTTGAATATCTAAGTTTCATAACTTATGGTTTCATTAAAGTGTAGATCCAAGTTTTGTAACTTAGGATCTAACTTAAGAACACTAGATCTAGACTTTCTAGTCTAGGATCTTTAAGATCTAGCTAAGATCTAAGTTCTACAACTTATGATCTTGATTATTTAGTTTACTTTCAAGTTTGTAGCTTAATATTACTTTTATAACTCTTGTATGTGTCGGATCTAAGATCTTGATGTAACTTTGGTTCATCAAACTACTTGCAACACTTAAATGAGTTGTGCTACTTATCTTAGAATTACACTAGTGTTATGATGGTCAAAACTTGGTATAGATGATGCAAACCCATTAACGAGTTGTACACTTGAAACTATACGCATCAAGGATGAGAACCGTGATGAGCATCAAGCACCAAGAACCCACCGGAACACCTTTCTTACTATTTTATGGAACTGATCAGACTACCTGGGCAACTGTAAAACTGATTTTCAGTTAGTTCGGTTCGAGTATATGATTTTACGTTTAGACCTTGTCTTAATCCGAGTTACGGTTTAGGATCTATGGCCTCCCGAAAGTCACTACACCCTATTAACGTTGTGCTGAAATTTCTAACCTACTCGCACTTAAACCGTCACCACGGTCAAAGAAAGAAGATTTTGGTTCTGGAAATTGGTCAGTTCCTAGGGGACTAATATACGGATCCATGGCCACTGGTCTCACCTCATTTCATTTTGTATACAGGTCGTGGCGACTGAACGAAGTCAGCCTTTATTTCAAACCCTAGTCTTGACTTGAAACTTACTTTACACTTTTTGTTTAATGGTGGATGATGATGATACTTAAGACCTAATTTACATACATTTAAACCTTTGGGAATGATTTACTGACTTAGTAACTTTTGACTTAGGTTGAGGACTTTTCAGACCAACCACTTTGCTTACCTTTTCGCGTATCGACTTTTACTACTTTCCACTGTGAGTTATAGCATCCCTTTTTACTTTAACTATTTTGGGAACTGAGAATACATGTGCATTTTACGTTTTACATACTAGGCACGAGTACTTAAACTTTATATATGTGTAGGTTATACAACGGCATAAACTTTCCCCTTAGCTCGGTAACGTTTAGTCATCGGTCTTTGAACCGGTGAACGCGAATCTTAGATATGGATCCATAGGGTTTGACATCCCCACTTGGGCTAGTAGCGCTAGCATTTAACGGGTGTTTAATACTTCGTAAACATACGCACTCGCCAAGTATACTTTTAGGGGGTGTTAAACGTTAAGTTAGTTACCAAGTGCCCACGGTTATACATATACTTTTCATACTGTTTTGAAACGCTGTTTGAAGCACTGAAATCTCGTGGCCTACCTTACATTACCGTTATACTTAAACTATAGCTCACCAACCTTTGTGTTGACGTTTTTAAGTATGTTTTTCTCAGGTACTTAAGGTTTGCTTGCTTTCGCTGTTGTACTAGTCATGCCTTGTAGACTCCCGCTGCGCTTATTAGAGATGTCATCGCATGAAACATTTTATCTTGCATTCAAACTTTATTACTTTTGAAACGATGTATTTGTAACGAACTATGGGTCACATACTATTATTGCTTGCTATTCATAGAAGCATACTTTCGGATGTTAAACATTTGACGTTGGTTAAAACGTCACCTTTTATCATGAATGCAAACTTGTTTTGAAACAGCATATAGTATTTGACCTTGTAATGATCCTGTTGTTGATGATTCATACACGATGGTTTTGTACGGGGCATCACATTTGGTATCAGAGCATTGGTTGTAGGGAATTATGTTGCATTAGTGAGTCTGGACCGACCCGAGTAGGATTCACTAATATGACTAATCTAAAACTTGCTAGTTTACTTGTTTCTGCGGAACTTGCTGCATGCTGCTGCTTACTTTTACTGCTATATGCTGTATGCTACTACATGATTTCACTACTGCATGCAATTATCTGCTTTCGATTGCATGATACTTGTCGTTATTGCCATGCTACTTACTGCTATAGATGATCTAGACTGTCGTAGTTACTTTGCCTAATACGTGCTTGCTTTATGACTTACTGACATGGAAAAAGTTATTTTTCCTTGTTCAGATATCGGATGCCCCGCCCACTATCATTCACTTGGAGAGCGACTCGGACTCATCGGCCACCTCACCTACCGTTGTTGCTGACTCGATCCCGTCATCTACACCTTCCAGCGACTCCGGCGATTCATCCTCCAGAGCCAGTAGCCATGCACCCGGCCCAGTGATCACCTCTTACGGAGCCGAAGACCTACAGGAGATTCCAGCTCCACTTGCCCCAGGACCCTCGGAGCCACAACACCATTCTGGTGGTGCTGTGATTCCCGGGGAACTTGGGGAAGGTCCGGTCCGTAATGAGCATAACCATTGGTGCCGATGCCTTCCTGATGGACGTTTAGTCCCAATCCCGCCTTTCAGATACCGTCTGATGATGGCTGCCCGAGGAGAGCCACCCGTGCAGCCACCCCCAGATGATTCCGACGACTCATTGTAACGACCCGGCTTTTTCGACTTGCTTTTGTACCTTGTGTTTTTGCGAAACTGTGTATTTGTGTGTACTGTGTTACTTTATACTCTGGAAACTTGATTTACGTGGTTTACTTCCATTTATATGTTAAAACGTGCCTTAGAGTACGTAGGATACATAACTTGATCATTGGAAGCCTTTATAATCGTTAGTGTTATTTGACGTTTCGAATAAACCGCGAACTTGCGCGCACGTTTAACTTTTGTCATAATCGGAATATTATGACTGCGAAATATTAATTATTATTTTATAATAATAATTACCTGGGTTTTTGGATGCTTAATTACGCGTAGTAATTTAATTATGCACAATAGTTAGTCTTGTTGGACTTTCTACCTTGTTGGGCTCAAGCCCACCCTACTCTACCTAGTGACCCAATTAATTAGCCCTTGTCTATGTCATCAATTCTTGTCAAATTCCTTGCTTATAAATACTAGCCCTTGTCCATGTCATCAATCCTTGTCAAATTCCTTGCTTATAAATACTAGCCCTTGTCCATGTCATCAATCCTTGTCAAATTCCTTGCTTATAAATACTAGCCATTTACCTCTCATTCAAATCATTTGCTCATTTGGTTTTCACACACACTTATTCTTTCTTTCTTCCCTTTCTAGTATTGCTTGTAAGTCTTCTTTTTCTTCTTCTTTTCCTTTCATTTTTGTGGCCATCATCATCATATTATGGAGATCAAAGTTCCTTTTAGCTTTGATCTTGCTTATATCTTGTTGATTCAAGCATGAATCTTTCAAGAACATGGAAAATTCAAGCTTTCTAGCTTTGAATCTTCACCAACTTTGTAGATTCATCTTTCTTTTACTTTAATCTTGTTATTTTGTTATAAAGATTCAAACTTTTGTTTGTTATCTTCATATATCTTAAAGATCTAAGCTTTATGCTTCAAGATCTTCAAGAACACTAAAGGTTCAAGCTTTCTAGCTTTGTGACCTTATAAATTGTGTGAAAGGGATCCAAGCTCTCTAGCTTAGGGTTCCATCACCTCTTTTGACTTGGATCACGTTCATACTTGTTTGATTGATGTAAAGTTTGTAACTTTGTTTGTAAATAGGACTTGTAATTGTGTTAAGACTAAGGATATGATGTAACCTTGGTTCATCATCCATCTAAGACTCTTAAATGAGTTGTGTTACCACTTGGTCTTAACATATTGTGTATTGATGGTAGAATCTTGGTCAAAAGTGATGCTAAACCATCAACGAGTTGTACACTTGAAGCTACAAGCATCAAGGATGAGAACCGTGATGAGCATCAAGCACCAAGAACCTCACCGGAGCACTTGTCCACTGATTTTCGTATCTGATCAGATCACCTGGGCTACTGGAAAGCTGATTTTCAGTTAGTTCGGTTCGATTAGATGATTTTCCGTTTAGGCCTCGTCTTAATCCGAGTTACGGTTTAGGATTTATGGCCCTCCGAGAGTCACTACACCCTATTAACGTTGTGCTGAAATTTATGACCTACTCGCACTTAAATCGATGCCACGGTCAAACAAAGACGAGTTAGGTTCTGAAAATTGGTCAGCCTTTAGGGGACTCACATACGGAGCCATAGCCACTGACTATGCATCTTTTCGATTTACGTAGAGTCGCAGCAGCTGACCGAAGTCAGCCTATTGTTTCGATCTCTATTCTTGTCGAACTTACTTAGCTTTTATGATGATGAATGATGGTGATGATGACACTTAAACTTATTTTATGCACTATTAGAATTTATAAAAACAACCTACTGACCTAGTAACCCTTGATTTAGGTTGACGACCTTTCGGACCGACTTACTACTTGCGTACTTTCATTACCGACTTTACCGCTTTTATCACTGTGAGTTATAGCATTCCATTTTTTACTTTAACTTATTTTGGGAACTGAGAATACATGCGGATTTTATGTTTTACATACTAGGCACGAGTACTTAAACTTATATATGTGTGGGTTATACAACGGCATAAACATTCGCTTTAGCTCGGTAACGTTTAATCATTGGTTTTTGAACCATGAACGCGAATCTTAGATATGGATCCATAGGGTTTGACATCCCCACTCGGGCTAGTCGCGCTAGCATTTAACGAGTGTTTAATACTTCATAGACATACGCACTTGCCAAGTGTATTTTCAGGGGGTATAAACGTTAAGTTAGTTACCGAGTGCCCACGGTTATACATATACTTTATCATACTGATTAGAATTACTGATTTGAAACGCTTGTTTGAAGCACTGAAATCTCGTGGCCTACATTACATTACTGAATACAAACAAACTATAGCTCACCAACATCCGTGTTGACTTTTTAAGCATGTATTTCTCAGGTGTTTAGACGTTGTTGCTTCTGCTGTTAGCCTTGCTGTTCTAGTCTCGGTGTATAGACTTGCTGTTACAGACTTGCTGTGTTAGACTTCCGCTGCATTACTTAGAGATGTCTCAAGCATGAAACTTTTACTTTGCATTCCCAACTTATGTTATTTTCAAAACAATAGCTTTGTAATGACCTTAGTATCATGTACTCATGTTAATGTTTCCTATTCATCTTTTGTAAAACGTTATCTGTTCATGAATGCAAAACTGATTTTCAAACAGCATATAGTGTTTGACCTTGTAATGATCCTGTTGTTGATGTATCGTACACGATAATTTTGTACGGGGCGTCACAGTTGGTATCAGAGCCAGGTTGTAGGGAATTATGTTGCATTAGTGAGTCTAGGACCGACCCAAGTAGGATTCACTAATAGGACTAATCTACAACTTGCTAGTTTACTTGTTTCTGCGGAACCTGCTGCATGCTACTATGTTATATTACTACATGTTACTGCTTACTACTACTGCATCCCACTGCTTACTTTTACTACCATATGAACTTGCTGCATGCTACCGTTTCCTTTTACTGCTATGTAAACTCGCTGCATGCTTTTGCTTATTCTAGCTACTGCATGCTACTATCTGCTTTCGATTGCATGTTACTTCTGTTTAGTACTGTTAATATTGCCATGCTATATACTGCTGTAAACGAGCTAGGTTGCTGTAGTGCCTGATTACTTGCTTGCTTCATGCCTGCTATTCGCTGCACCGACTTGGAAAAACTTACCTTTCCTAGTTCAGATGTTCTTCTGAACCCATTTCCCACACGTCTAACCCTAAGGATTAGTATTGTAATCCACCTGTTACTACTGTTCCATCGTTCCAGGGATCGAAACGATTCTTCACACAATCTAGGAGGAGTACCCCTCGGATTACACGCCCACTAAAGTCGATCCTCGGAGGAGGAGATATTGGAGGATTTTTCGGAGTAACCGCACCCCGAGCTCACTCTAAATAGCCACGTACGACGTGTGAACATTCGAAGGTTGTTCAGTTCCTGCAAGATGGCTCGTATCTCGTACGCTTTCATGACCGTCACTTATCTCTTTCGTTCTTCACCACTGCTCGACGAGCTGACGACATTTCTGGATTTAGTACCCTAACACTCTTAGGCATTGGGGAAGTCGGGAGGACATCTCCTTTCACAAGGTCAGAGTGCCTTCTACTGATGCTCAACCATACCCAAAGACTTGGGAGTCACCTCAAGACATATTGTACTACTACTTGCTACACATACAACTCGACGTGAGACCCAGATTGAATTTCTAGAAAGGAACCTAACGATGTTACCTGAACCTGAACATTTTGAAGAAATTTCAGGACATTTAGGCATTGGTGCATGACCTACGGAACTTACGCACCCACACCGAGAAACCGTGAGATAAAATATGTAGATTTTGTTTTGAGATAGCATAGATAAAGCACCGTTGGATGAAATTGAGTAGAACTGAAAGTGATCACGTTACATTGACCATATGGAGTGATATTGGAATGAACGTACGATTTAGTACAATATAATGACGCCAGGCCAGCGTAATTATATTGAAGTGAATTATGCAGAAGTCCCAATGTTACTACATAAGAAATATGAAGCGATTCAAAGGAAATTTTGGTAGGAACCACTTGAGTATACGCATTATGGTCTGATAAAGGCAGGAATAACCACTTAGTCTAGATGGGCCTGGACTGCAGAATTGATAACCCAAAAATTTGTTATAGATATAGACACCCTGGATACTTAAGGAAAAAGTTCTCAAATAGGAAAAAAAAAACTTTGGACTCACATACGATAGAGCAATCGTTATCTCAGCTATGGAGACTCGCATGGATCCTGATTTTAGTTAGGGTACGTTTCTTCACAACGATTTATCATCTCGGAATTGTTTAATACTAGAGTGATAGAAACCTTATATCTAAGAATCCTAGTGTGATTACTAATAAGCCATTAACAATCATGAGAGTTAAGTATTCTATAGGACAAGCTAATGGTAAGTTGGCAGAGATAGAGGAGTAATTTAAGATAGTACCTTAAAAATTAACAGGTGGGTCATTTGGAGATGACCTCATGCCAACAAAACTTGGAAGTTTTATAGTAGTAGTTGGAAAGGATTAGTTACCTGCGCACAAGCAGATGTTATTTGAGAAGGTTGATAAAAATTTTCACGGCAGTATAATAAGATTTGGTTGGAATGGACCTTAAAATTAACCTAATACTCATCGAGTTAGAAAGCTTTGAGGAAATAGTTGGAACGGACTGACTTTCAAGGACGAAAGCGAAAGTTATTTATAGTAAGAAGATTATTCGTATACCTCGCGAGAATGGTGAGCCAAAAGCCATCCGGATTACTTCAACAACCCGAGATCCCACAATGGAAATGGGAAGGGATGACGATGGATTTCATTCTGAAACTACCGAAAACAGTCGGCAGTTATGACACTATCGGGGTTATCGTTGATCGCCTCACCAAATCTGCTCACTTTCTAGCCATGAAAGAAACCGATACAATGGACAACGATACATAAAGGAAATTGTATCCTGTCACTTCAGTAATTCAAATACTATACTACCCAAGAATCGTATTTGATACTCATTCTTATGCGACACTGAATCCTAACTTATTCCGAGAGAATTCTTAATCAATGATAATAACACCATCACCCTTCTTACTTTGATATTAGTCATACCAGTTCGGAATTTCCAAAATCAATGGGTAGTTAATCCCCGTCCTCATACTCTCCCTTTCATTTCTCACTTATAAGCAACAACTTTATACTTAAGCATTTTTGGTCGAAGGACTTATGCCCTACTAATAGTCATCAACCACATTAAAATTCAACAGTTTTCATTACCTCGTAACATTTTTGCTCAAATATCACCCGAGATTTTCAAAAGTCTTTTACTCGATTCTCATCAATCTTTTTTCAACTTGTAACCTCTGAAATATGGAAATTTTGTTTGCCAAAATTTTACTTATACTATTTTACTGTGCGATCCTCTCAAAACTTAATAAAAATAAATTTATTTTATTTTCCATTCGTGCAAATTTTTGAAATCGTATACGTTATATAAAATAAAGTAAATAATTACTTCTTTTTGACAAATACATATGAAATTTTACTTTCACTTTTACAAATCAAATCTTTTATTCAAAGGATATTTTACCTTGAATGGTACGTGTTGTACATAACCCTAGTTTGCTAAGAACTTAATTTCTTTTCTTACATCGTCACCTTAAATGAATTCTATAAAATTTTCGTTGCTTGTCAATATAAAATTTTTCGTTGCTTATTCGTATCCAAGTCATCATGAAGACAGACAACTGTCGAAACTAAGAGATTCATGTGTGTGTATGTGATGAAGGCACTTACTACCACGTCATGCAGAGCCTTCGGGCATCCACAAACACTTAAACCATTCAAAATTACTGCGTTACCCCAGGGATCTTATTCTTCACATCTGTCGGAGCGATGCTCTATCTTACATAACTCAAAGTCCTGACCTATTCCAAGGAAATTCCCATCTAGCGATATTAACATCATTAGTATTCCGACTTTAATATTAGCCATAACCTGTGTGGCATTCTGCAAAGTCAAGAAGCGATTAACTTCTCATCCTCATGCTCTATCCTTCATACCTCACTTTTTAGCAACGGCTTCGGACGTAAACATTTTTGGGCCAAAGACTTAAGTTCGGATAATCATCAAAACTACATTTAATTCATTAGTTTTCATTACCTAGTAACATGTCAACCGATGATTCAAAGATTTTTCACTCGACCTTTTTAAACTCGTAACCTCTGAAATACGAAAAACTATGTTTATCAAAATTTTTACACGTTGATTTACACGTTGCTTATTTGTGCGGTCCTCACGAGATTTATGGACAAATGAAAGTACTAAAAACTTTTCTATCACTTACGCGATTTATAAAATCATATATGTATAAATTTACCCTTACTTATTTTGGGTTAGTACATACTAAGTTATACCTTCAAGATGATTAAAAATCGCTCCTTTATTGAGTTGTTTTAAGTCAAATAATTTTGTGCAAATGGTACTCGTTATACATGAAATGTCCCGTTCTTATTGATTAAAAACGTTCCATATTAATTGATTTCGTTGCGAGGTTTTGACCTCTATATGAGACGTTTTTCAAAGACTGCATTCATTTTTAAAACAAACCATAACCTTTATTTCATAAATAAAGGTTTAAAAAAAAACTTTACGTAGATTATCAAATAATGATAATCTAAAATATCCTGTTTACACACGACCATTACATAATGGTTTACAATACAAATATGTTACATCGAAATCAGTTTCTTGAATGCAGTTTTTACACAATATCATACAAACATGGACTCCAAATCTTGTCCTTATTTTAGTATGCAACAGCGGAAGCTCTTAATATTCACCTGAGAATAAACATGCTTTAAACGTCAACAAAAATGTTGGTGAGTTATAGGTTTAACCTATATATATCAAATCGTAACAATAGACCACAAGATTTCATATTTCAATACACATCCCATACATAGAGATAAAAATCATTCATATGGTGAACACCTGGTAACCGACATTAACAAGATGCATATATAAGAATATCCCCATCATTTCGGGACACCCTTCGGATATGATATAAATTTCGAAGTACTAAAGCATCCGGTACTTTGGATGGGGTTTGTTAGGCCCAATAGATCTATCTTTAGAATTCGCGTCAATTAGGGTGTCTGTTCCCTAATTCTTAGATTACCAGACTTAATAAAAAGGGGCATATTCGATTTTGATAATTCAACCATAGAATGTAGTTTCACGTACTTGTGTCTATTTTGTAAAACATTTATAAAACCTGCATGTATTCTCATCCCAAAAATATTAGATTTTAAAAGTGGGACTATAACTCACTTTCACAGATTTTTACTTCGTCGGGAAGTAAGACTTGGCCACTGGTTGATTCACGAACCTATAACAATATATACATATATATCAAAGTATGTTCAAAATATATTTACAACACTTTTAATATATTTTGATGTTTTAAGTTTATTAAGTCAGCTGTCCTTGTTAGTAACCTACAACTAGTTGTCCACAGTTAGATGTACAGGAATAAATCGATAAATATTATCTTGAATCAATCCACGACCCAGTGTATACGTATCTCAGTATTGATCACAACTCAAACTATATATATTTTGGAATCAACCTCAACCCTGTATAGCTAACTCCAACATTCACATATAGAGTGTCTATGGTTGTTCCGAAATATATATAGATGTGTCGACATGATAGGTCGAAACATTGTATACGTGTCTATGGTATCTCAAGATTACATAATATACAATACAAGTTGATTAAGTTATGGTTGGAATAGATTTGTTACCAATTTTCACGTAGCTAAAATGAGAAAAATTATCCAATCTTGTTTTACCCATAACTTCTTCATTTTAAATCCGTTTTGAGTGAATCAAATTGCTATGGTTTCATATTGAACTCTATTTTATGAATCTAAACAGAAAAAGTATAGGTTTATAGTCGGAAAAATAAGTTACAAGTCGTTTTTGTAAAGGTAGTCATTTCAGTCGAAAGAACGACGTCTAGATGACCATTTTAGAAAACATACTTCCACTTTGAGTTTAACCATAATTTTTGGATATAGTTTCATGTTCATAATAAAAATCATTTTCTCAGAATAACAACTTTTAAATCAAAGTTTATCATAGTTTTTAATTAACTAACCCAAAACAGCCCGCGGTGTTACTACGACGGCGTAAGTCCGGTTTTACGGTGTTTTTCGTGTTTCCAGGTTTTAAATCATTAAGTTAGCATATCATATAGATATAGAACATGTGTTTAGTTGATTTTAAAAGTCAAGTTAGAAGGATTAACTTTTATTTGCGAACAAGTTTAGAATTAACTAAACTATGTTCTAGTGATTACAAGTTTAAACCTTCGAATAAGATAGCTTTATATGTATGAATCGAATGATGTTATGAACATCATTACTACCTTAAGTTCCTTGGATAAACCTACTGGAAAAGAGAAAAATGGATCTAGCTTCAACGGATCCTTGGATGGCTCGAAGTTCTTGAAGCAGAATCATGACACGAAAACAAGTTCAAGTAAGATCATCACTTGAAATAAGATTGTTATAGTTATAGAAATTGAACCAAAGTTTGAATATGATTATTACGTTGTATTAGAATGATAACCTACTGTAAGAAACAAAGATTTCTTGAGGTTGGATGATCACCTTACAAGATTGGAAGTGAGCTAGCAAACTTGAAAGTATTCTTGATTTTATGAAACTAGAACTTTTGGAATTTATGAAGAACACTTAGAACTTGAAGATAGAACTTGAGAGAGATCAATTAGATGAAGAAAATTGAAGAATGAAAGTGTTTGTAGGTGTTTTTGGTCGTTGGTGTATGGATTAGATATAAAGGATATGTAATTTTATTTTCATGTAAATAAGTCATGAATGATTACTCATATTTTTGTAATTTTATGAGATATTTCATGCTAGTTGCCAAATGATGGTTCCCACATGTGTTAGGTGACTCACATGGGCTGCTAAGAGCTGATCATTGGAGTGTATATACTAATAGTACATACATCTAAAAGCTGTGTATTGTACGAGTACGAATACGGGTGCATACGAGTAGAATTGTTGATGAAACTGAACGAGGACGTAATTGTAAGCATTTTTGTTAAGTAGAAGTATTTTGATAAGTGTATTGAAGTCTTTCAAAAGTGTATAAATACATATTAAAACACTACATGTATATACATTTTAACTGAGTCGTTAAGTCATCGTTAGTCGTTACATGTAAGTGTTGTTTTGAAACCTTTAGGTTAATGATCTTGTTAAATGTTGTTAACCCAATGTTTATAATATCAAATGAGATTTTAAATTATTATATTATCATGATATTATCATGTATGAATATCTCTTAATATGATATATATACATTAAATGTCTTTACAACGATAATCATTACATATATGTCTCGTTTAAAAATCATTAAGTTAGTAGTCTTGTTTTTACATATGTAGTTCATTGTTAATATACTTTATGATATGTTTTCTTATCATAGTATCATGTTAACTATATATATATATATCCATATATATGTCATCATATAGTTTTTACAAGTTTTAACGTTCGTGAATCACCGATCAACTTGGGTGGTCAATTGTCTATATGAAACATATTTCAATTAATCAAGTCTTAAAAAGTTTGATTGCTTAACATGTTGGAAACATTTAATCATGTAAATATCAATCTCAATTAATATATATAAACATGGAAAAGTTCGGGTCACTACAATACATACTTCTAAATTTACCAAGAACTTCGTTCCATTTATGTTGTCGCATCAAACGTTTAAAGGTTTTTCAAAACTTCCTCGGTTGATTTTATTAAAGGTTTCCGTATTAGACTACACCATGTAGGGATCACACTTCTTCTCTCCCTCCGTTAGGGATGAAGCTTACTATTAAAATCCTTGTTAAAAATGCTTGAGCCACTTTGAGTGGCAGATTTATAAAAAAAAATTTGTTAGGAAGTCTTTGTACTCGAAAAATGTTCCTTTTAAGGTTAAACATGGCAAAATCGCGGGCCGATAAATCAGTTTTCTGAGGTACACTTAATGGTCACCCCATTGTAGGAAGGGCACTAGGTAGGTTTCTATTCTCAATATTTCACGGCTAATCGCAACATCCTCGTAAAAATCATCTCTATGAATTAGTAGGTTGAGGTACAAGGAATCGTTTTGAGATTCTTTTCACTTAGAGTAAACCGTTCTTTACGACCAAGGGTCCACGTATCTTCTTGTCCGCGCATCTCCTTAAGTATAAGGATAAATTCAGAACAAACCGCTCGAAGAGTTCACCCTGGTTCAAAGATCACACCTTTCGTGCGATTCTCTTTCGGAAATGTAAAGTAACATACTTTAGGAATCTATGAATCTTGTTATCCTCTTGGAAGGGACTGCTTAAAACATCTGTAATACGGATATGGTTACTCTACACATTCCTTTCTTCGTTGGTTGCAACTATATGTTGTTCTAGTTAATGTTAACCCTAACTTCAACATGTAACTGAAAGGATAAAGTTACATTATGGAACTGTTCTTTCATTCCATCTAAGGATAAGTTCACCTGCAGTATAGTAAACTGGGTGATATCCTTCATTGTTCGTTCAGACCGTCCTGAAGGCACTATAGATAATTATGGCTTGCATTGCATATAAGTCCGATTATTCACTTTCAGCAAAAGTTTCAATTCATATAGTCAAATGAAACGTTCTTAAATATCGAGTTCTTTATGCCTATGGTCTCTTTCCGAAATCAAGGGGTTAGTAAAATCCGTGGCTAACACTATCCAGACATCAAATCACATGGTTATGATCACCATGTTTTCCATCCTACCCGTCAGCTTTGTATTGCGACATAAGCGCTCAATGTTTTAGATGAGTTTAGTAACATTCATGATGTATTTCATGCATCCAGCTTACTAAAGATGCCTGTAAGGCTAAAAACATCATCTTTTCTTTTGTGGATATATTCAGACAACATACTCTTGTTAACCAGAAATGAAATCAATTTGTTGATCTCCTAAGAGACTTAATTAATAGCATATACCTATTCTTACTTTTATACGCCAGAGTACCTTTCAAGGTAAATAGCTCACTTTTTAGCCCACGAATCTTTCGGAACTTTGATACGCTACTTCTTATTTAAATACGGTACCATTTTTTTTGTCACTCCTCAAATTTCGGGACGAAATTTCCATTAACAGGTGGGTAATGTAACGACCCGGCTTTTTCGACTTGCTTTTGTGCCTTGTGTTTTTGCGAAACTGCGTATTTGTGCGTACTGTGTTACTTTATACTCTGGAAACTTGATTTACGTGGTTTACTTCCATTTATATGTTAAAATGTTCCTTAGAGTACGTAGGATACATAACTTGATCATTGGAAGCCTTTATAACCGTTAGTGTTATTTGACGTTTCGAATAAACCGCGAACTTGCGCGCACGTTTAACTTTTGTCATAATCGGAATATTATGACTGCGAAATATTAATTATTATTTTATAATAATAATTACCTGGGTTTTTGGATGATTAATTACGCGTAGTAATTTAATTATGCACAATAGTTAGTCTTGTTGGACTTTCTACCTTGTTGGGCTCAAGCCCACCCTACTCTAGCTAGTGACCCAATTAATTAGCCCTTGTCCATGTCATCAATCCTTGTCAAATTCCTTGCTTATAAATACTAGCCCTTGTCCATGTCATCAATCCTTGTCAAATTCCTTGCTTATAAATACTAGCCCTGTGATGACCCGAAAAATTTCGACTAATTTAAACCAATTCTCTTTATGATTTAATATTATGTAAATATACATATATGTATGTATATATATATATATATATATATATATATATATATATATATATTATAAGATGTACAAGCAAAAACGACTTTCCTACAGTAAAACATTAATTGCTACAGTAAAAATGACTTTGCTACAGTAAAACACTATTTACTACAGTGAAACCGTATTTGCTACAGTAAACACTATTTGCTACAGTAAACACTATTTGCTACAGTAAACACTATTTGCTACAGTAAAACACTATTTGATGTCGACGAACTAGCAAACAAAAACAGAAAAGGCGGCCATGCGATCGCATGGCAAAAACACTGAAAACTCATGCGATCGCATGAGCTACAGTAAATCGAAAAGTAATATAAATACGCAGTTTGTTCGACGATGTTTTTCACATTTCTCTTAATATTTATATTTATATTATAATTATAATTTTAAATTTAAGTTTAATAATAATAAGGTATATACGAGGGTGTTTTTAATTCGGGTTTCAAACCGCTTTAAGCTAAGGAAATATTGGGTATTGTTCGGGGTATTGTTCTTGAATCCAAGGCCAACCATACAGTCGTCTACCATCATTACGTCTACGCAATTTGCCAACAATATTGAGTCTCAATATTGAACTGTGAGTTATAGTCTCCCTTTTTAAATACTTTAAATATTTTTGGGCTGAGAATACATGCAATTTATTTTAAACGCAATAAGACACAAGTACATACAAAATTCTACACTGAGTTAAACCGAAAATCCCTTAGCTTTGGTAACTAGTAGCTGCCAGTACATAGGATATGGACTGGTGGGCGCGAATAATTGTATATGGATCCATAGGGCTTGACATCCCCGTCCGAGCTAGAGCGCTAGCCTTTTAACGGACGTATGTTATTTGAGTTTAAGACACGTTGGTTTGCGTGTATTAAAACGAATGGGGTAATTATCACTATAGCGTTAAGTTTAGTTACCAGGGTGCTCTGTTACGTAGAATCTATTGATAAACTTTTGATGAAATCTTGTGGTCTATCTTTATACATGTTTATGACTCGAGCAATTAAACCTATAACTCACCAACATTCGTGTTGACTTTTTAGCATGTTTTATTCTCAGGTCCTTAGAATGCTTCCGCTGTGATGTGCTTGTTGCCTGCATGGAGTCTCTCATGCTTTGTACAAAGTTTATTGCATTCAAAATAAAACTGCGTTGTGTAATAAATAATTGGACTGTGATGTCAACCTGTAAATTAAAGACTTATGTATTTCGGGGTTTTGCTTATACCTAAGCACTTGCCCACATGTTTATAACTTTCTATGTTTAGAAAGTCACTTATTTTAATGAATGCAATATTTTATCAAAACGTATCATATAGAGGTCAAAACCTCACTGTGGAATCAATGATTAACGTGCCGCGTCAATAGCGATTTTGACGGGTCGTTACAGTTGGTATCCGAGCTTGAGGTCATAGGGAACCAGAAATTACATTAGTGTGTTTAACTGGTAATTGTTAGGATGCATTAGTGAGTCTGGACTATGACCATATTTGTTTTTACTGATTTTTGCATATCATTTGGTCAAAAACATTATATGTAATATATTTATATGCTAACGTAATTGTTGTTTCAATTATGTGATAGATGACTTCCTCTAATCCTATCATTTTGTACGACTCGGAATCGGAAACTGAATCTATTCTATCCACAACTGAAAAGGGCGTTCCAATACCTATTAAAGAAGAAATTGTGTTAGCCGGGGAATCTCAACTCCCGGTAAACCCAGAGGAGGTTCCAGCTCCACCCAACTCTAGTTTTCCGGAGCCACAGTATCGTTGGCATGGACCCATGATCCCTGGAGTAAACGAGGATCGTCCATTTCTAAACAAATATGGACATTGGTCCAGATATACCGCCGACGGGCAGGTTGTGCCGATTACGCCTGGCAGATTTCGGTTCATGACCACCGGTACATATTCTTGCAGTTCGTCATCATATTCTCCTACACATGACTCAGACAGTTCGTCATCAGACGAGATCAGTAAGGAGGAGGATTTCGCTAATGAAATAAAAGAGATCACTAAGGAGAAATTCCAACTTGCTATAGATAATAAAAACAACCACAATAATAAAATGTCCTTAATTATTAAAAAAGAACAGGACCATTCGATCCGTAACCACCCTTATTGTATTAAACCCACTGAGGTAACGGGTACCTCAAAACCCCAACTAAAAATAAAATACACTGCCAGAATGTCTGTCGGACCATGTGCACACAAACAATTGGCAGAGAGAACCAAATGGGAAGAAGTTTCTGATAGTTCTGAATAAACGACCTCGCAACCATAAATCTTCCATGCGCTATTTTATTGCTTATGTGTGCTACTCTATCTTGTTATGTAAAATAAGCATATGTAAAATATCAGTATTGTATGGTATTGTATTATTTTGGTTTATTAATAATAAATGCATGGAATGATTATTTGTATTATTACTACTTCTTATTATTATTATTACATAATAATGTAGTAACTCGCTATAATTTTCATAGTGCAATATTATTAGGATTTTAGTAGTTAATTCCTTGTACTAGCTATTATGTATGAACTTAACGGGTAGGTAATACCCTAGAAATAATTATAAAATGCTAATAAGAAGAAAAGGCTTTTATAATAATCGGTTCATATTATTAATATGCTACGATTAAATATTGACAACTCATTTTACCTATAATATTCTATATGATTAAATTATATCTGTTGTGTTTATTGAAGAAACATGTCTCAAATGTCGGATGCTGAGTTTGAGCAACTAGTCGAGAAACGTGTGAATGAAAGAATTGCTGCAGCCGAGGCAGCAAAAGCAACAGCCGAAGCAGCAGCCAAAGCAGCAGCCGTAAACACAAACTCACGAAACGGATGCTCATATAAAACTTTTCAAGGATGCAAACCACAGACGTTTAGTGGAACTGAGGGACCAGTCGGTCTAACCCGATGGTTTGAAAAGATGGAGTCCGTTTTCAAAATCAGTAATTGTGCGAACGGAGATAAGTCAAAGTATGCTTCGTGTACGTTGCAAGACGGTGCACTTACTTGGTGGAACAATTATGCTAAAGCAGAAGGAATAGATACGGCATATGATATCTCTTGGGAAGAACTGAAAAAGATGCTAATCGAGGAGTACTGTCCTCGAAACGAGATCAGAAAAATGGAATCTGAGTTACGTAATCTGAAGGTTATCGGCGCGAATCTCAATAACTATGAAAAGCGTTTCATGGAACTAGCCTTGTTGTGTCCCGAATTGGTGCCAAACGAGAAACGAAAGATAGAAATGTATATTGACGGTTTATCGATCAATATCAAAGGAAATGTTACATCGTCCAAACCAAATACGATGCAGGAAGCCATGACAATGGCACACCAACTCATGGACCAGATCACAGAGAGTTCGATTAAGGAACCAATTACCGAAGTCAAGACAACTGAAGGAAAGAGGAAATGGGAAGACTATAAGGGTAAAAGTACTCACCTGAAGAAACAAGAAACTTTTAAAGGTAAACAAGCTGGGGCAACTGCAAGTCCAAACTATAAGGGACCTCATCTGTTCTGCAAAAGGTGTTACACACATCATGCAGGCTATTGCCAAGTGGTCTGTGATAAGTGCAACAAGAAAGGACATGTGGCGAAAGATTGTTATGCCACCGTTTCTGAAGTAAAGACAAAATTGACCGATGTCAAGAAATGTTATGGATGCAGGAAGTCTGGTCACTTTATAAATCAATGCCCTGATAAGGAGAAGAACAAAGAACCCGCACGTGGGAGGGCATTTAATGTTAGTGCCAGTAAAGCACGTGAGGATCCTAATCTTGTCACGGGTACGTTTACCGTTAATAATCAACTAGCTTCTATTATGTTTGATACGGGTGCTGATAGAAGTTATATGTGTAAAGACTTTAGTTTTAAACTAAAATGTGCATCATTACCTCTAGACGATAAATATACTATTGAATTAGCTAATGGTAAACTGATAAAAGCCGATTAAATTTGCCATGGTTGCGAAATGAATCTCGCTGGTGAAACCTTCAAAATCGATTTGATACCCGTAGAACTAGGAAGTTTTGACGTAATCGTTGGCATGGACTGGATGTCCAAAACAAGAGCGGAAGTTGTTTGCGCTGAGAAAGCAATCCGCATCCCTCGTAAGGATGAAACGTCATTAATGATTTATGGGGAGAAGAGCAACTCAAAGCTGAACTTTATCAGCTGTATGAAGGCCCAGAAACTTATAAGAAAAGGTTGTTATGCTATTCTAGCACATGTAAAGAAGATCGATACTGAAGAAAGAAGCATTAATGACATGCCGGTTGTAAGAGAATATCCTGGAGTATTTCCAGAAGAATTACCGGGGCTACCTCCACACAGATGTGTAGAATTCCAGATTGATCTCATACCAGGAGCTGCACCTGTAGCCCGATCTCCATATAGACTTGCACCTTCAGAAATGCAAGAATTACAAGACCAGTTGCAAGAATTATCGGATCGTGGATTTATTCGTCCTAGTTTTTCACCTTGGGGTGCTCCTATTCTGTTCGTCAAGAAGAAGGATGGATCTATGAGAATGTGCATAGATTACCGAGAATTAAACAAATTAACGATCAAGAATCGGTACCCATTACCGAGGATTGATGATTTGTTTGATCAATTGCAAGGATCAAGTGTTTATTCTAAGATTGATCTACGCTCCGGATATCATCAGCTGAGAGTGAAGGAAGAAGATGTTCCTAAAACAGCGTTCAGAACCCGTTACGGTCACTATGAATTTTTAGTCATGCCTTTTGGATTGACTAATGCTCCAGCAGTATTCATGGATCTAATGAATCGCATCTGTAGACCGTATTTAGACAAATTTGTCATTGTTTTTATCGACGACATATTGATTTACTCGAAGAACAAGGAAGAACATGAGCAACACTTAAGACTGGTACTAGAGATACTCAAGAAAGAAGAATTGTACGCAAAATTTTCGAAGTGTGATTTCTGGTTACAAGAAGTACAATTTTTGGGCCATGTTGTCAGTAAACATGGAATTAAAGTTGACCCCGCCAAGATCGAAGCCATTAGTAAATGGGAAACACCGAAGACTCCAACACAAATCCGCCAATTCTTAGGTCTTGCTGGTTACTACCGAAGATTAATTCAAGATTTCTCTAGAATCGCCAAACCCTTAACTGCATTGACTCAAAAGGGAAAGAAGTATGATTGGTCCACGGAACAGGAATCCTCATTCCAGTTATTAAAGAAGAAGTTAACGTCTGCACCCATTTTGTCATTACCAGAAAGAAATGATGATTTCGTGATCTATTGTGATGCTTCACACCAAGGTTTAGGATGTGTATTAATGCAACGCACAAAAGTCATCGCATATGCCTCACGACAACTAAAAATTCATGAAAAGAACTATACGACGCACGATTTAGAACTTGGAGCAGTAGTTTTTGCACTCAAAATATGGAGACACTATCTATATGGCACCAAGTGTACAGCGTACACCGACCATAAGAGTCTTCAGCATATTTTTGATCAAAAACAACTCAATATGAGGCAACGTCGCTGGGTAGAGTTGTTAAACGATTACGATTGTGAAATCCGTTACCACCCCGGAAAGGCTAATGTTGTAGCTGATGCCCTAAGTCGAAAAGAAAGAGTAAAACCTCTTAGGGTCCGAGCTTTGAATATTACAATTCGTACTGATCTCACAAAACAAATTCAAGCAGCACAGTTAGAGGCTTTAAAAGAAGAAAACGGAAAAGGCGAAATAAGCAAAGGGTTAGAAAAACAACTTGAAGAAAAAGCCGATGGAACCCTGTATTTTGCTGGTAGGATATGGGTACCAAAACATGGTAACCTAAGGCAACTAGTACTGGATGAAGCACACAAAACGAGGTACTCAATTCACCCAGGAAACGGAAAAATGTACCACGATCTCAAGAAGTTTTATTGGTGGCCTAATATGAAAACAGAAATTGCTACTTATGTAAGCAAATGTTTAACGTGTGCAAAGGTCAAAGCTGAGCACCAAAAGCCGTCAGGATTACTGCAACAACCAGAAATTCCGCAGTGGAAATGGGAAAGAATAACCATGGATTTCATTACGAAATTGCCAAGGACTGCAAGTAGTCATGATACTATTTGGGTGATAGTTGATCGTCTAACTAAATCAGCTCACTTTCTACCAATAAAGGAGACAGACAGTATGGAGAAATTAGCACGCCTATATTTGAAGGAAGTAGTTTCCAGGCATGGTATACCCATCTCTATCATATCTGATCGCGACACCCGATTCACATCACGTTTCTGGCAGTCATTACAAAAAGCATTGGGAACTCGATTAGATATGAGCACCGCTTATCACCCACAGACAGATGGTCAAAGTGAAAGAACAATACAAACATTGGAAGACATGTTACGGGCATGCGTGATTGACTTTGGAACCAGTTGGGATCGACACTTACCGTTGGCAGAATTTTCATACAATAACAGCTATCATACGAGCATCAACGCAGCACCATTTGAAGCACTTTACGGTAGAAAGTGCAGATCTCCTATCTGTTGGAGTGAAGTAGGAGAAAGACAACTTACTGGACCAGAAATTATTCATGAAACCACCGAAAAGATCATTCAAATACAACAGCGATTGAAAATGGCCATGAGTCGCCAAAAGAGTTATGCTGATGTAAGAAGAAAACTGCTAGAATTTCAAGTGAGCGACAAAGTCATGTTGAAAGTGTCACCCTGGAAAGGCGTTGTACGATTCGGTAAACGAGGAAAGCTAAGTCCTAGGTATGTAGGACCCTTTGAAATCACCGAAAGAATTGGAACAGTTGCTTATCGATTAAAGCTACCGCAAGAACTTAGTAGTGTTCACAACACATTTGACGTGTCAAATTTGAAGAAATGTTTAGCTGAAGAGGATGTCGTAATTCCTCTTGACGAAATACGAATCAATGATAAACTCCATTTTATCGAAGAACCTGTTGAAATCATGGACCGTGAGGTCAAACAATTAA
Source organism: Rutidosis leptorrhynchoides (assembly GCF_046630445.1). Taxonomy (NCBI): domain Eukaryota; kingdom Viridiplantae; phylum Streptophyta; class Magnoliopsida; order Asterales; family Asteraceae; genus Rutidosis; species Rutidosis leptorrhynchoides. The sequence goes on along the minus strand of NC_092338.1, from coordinate 340,892,282 downwards.
AACAAAGCAAAATACCGATAGTTAGAGTTCGTTGGAACGCAAGACGAGGACCCGAGTTTACTTGGGAACGTGAAGATCAAATGAAGCAAAAGTATCCACATTTGTTCACTGATATCGCTCATGAAACAGGTACTACTCAAAATTTCGGGACGAAATTTTCTTTAACGGGGAGGTACTGTGATGACCCGAAAAATTTCGACTAATTTAAACCAATTCTCTTTATGATTTAATATTATGTAAATATACATATATGTATGTATATATATATATATATATATATTATAAGATGTACAAGCAAAAACGACTTTCCTACAGTAAAACATTAATTGCTACAGTAAAAATGACTTTGCTACAGTAAAACACTATTTGCTACAGTGAAACCGTATTTTGCTACAGTGATTTTCTACAGTAAAACACTATTTGCTACAGTAAACACTATTTGCTACAGTAAACACTATTTGCTACAGTAAAACACTATTTGCTACAGTGAAACACTATTTGATGTCGACGAACTAGCAAACAAAAACAGAAAAGGCGGCCATGCGATCGCATGGCAAAAACACTGAAAACTCATGCGATCGCATGAGCTACAGTAAATCGAAAAGTAATATAAATACGCAGTTTGTTCGACGATGTTTTTCACATTTCTCTTAATATTTATATTTATATTATAATTATAATTTTAAATTTAAGTTTAATAATAATAAGGTATATACGAGGGTGTTTTTAATTCGGGTTTCAAACCGCTTTAAGCTAAGGAAATATTGGGTATTGTTCGGGGTATTGTTCTTGAATCCAAGGCCAACCATACAGTCGTCTACCATCATTACGTCTACGCAATTTGCCAACAATATTGAGTCTCAATATTGAACTGTTAGTTATAGTCTCCCTTTTTAAATACTTTAAATATTTTTGGGCTGAGAATACATGCAATTTATTTTAAACGCAATAAGACACAAGTACATACAAAATTCTACACTGAGTTAAACCGAAAATCCCTTAGCTTTGGTAACTAGTAGCTGCCAGTACATAGGATATGGACTGGTGGGCGCGAATAATTGTATATGGATCCATAGGGCTTGACATCCCCGTCCGAGCTAGAGCGCTAGCCTTTTAACGGACGTATGTTATTTGAGTTTAAGACACGTTGGTTTGCGTGTATTAAAACGAATGGGGTAATTATCACTATAGCGTTTAGTTACCAGGGTGCTCTGTTACGTAGAATCTATTGATAAACTTTTGATGAAATCTTGTGGTCTATCTTTATACATGTTTATGACTCGAGCAATTAAACCTATAACTCACCAACATTCGTGTTGACTTTTTAGCATGTTTTATTCTCAGGTCCTTAGAATGCTTCCGCTGTGATGTGCTTGTTGCCTGCATGGAGTCTCTCATGCTTTGTACAAAGTTTATTGCATTCAAAATAAAACTGCGTTGTGTAATAAATAATTGGACTGTGATGTCAACCTGTAAATTAAAGACTTATGTATTTCGAGGTTTTGCTTATACCTAAGCACTTGCCCACATGTTTATAACTTTCTATGTTTAGAAAGTCACTTATTTTAATGAATGTAATATTTTATCAAAACGTATCATATAGAGGTCAAAACCTCACTGTGGAATCAATGATTAACGTGCCACGTCAATAGCGATTTTGACGGGTCGTTACAAGCCCTTGTCCATGTCATCAATCCTTGTCAAATTCCTTGCTTATAAATACTAGCCATTTACCTCTCATTCAAATCACTTGCTCATTTGGTTTTCACACACACTTGTTCTTTCTTTCTTCCCTTTCTAGTATTGCTTGTAAGTCTTCTTTTTCTTCTTCTTTTCCTTTCATTTTCGTGGCCATCATCATCATATTATGGAGATCAAAGTTCCTTTTAGCTTTGATCTTGCTTATATCTTGTTGATTCAAGCATGAATCTTTCAAGAACATGGAAGATTCAAGCTTTCTAGCTTTGAATCTTCACCAACTTTGTAGATTCATCTTTCTTTTACTTTAATCTTGTTATTTTGTTATAAAGATTCAAACTTTTGTTTGTTATCTTCATATATCTTAAAGATCCAAGCTTTATGCTTCAAGATCTTCAAGAACACTAAAGGTTCAAGCTTTCTAGCTTTGTGACCTTATAAATTGTGTGAAAGGGATCCAATCTCTCTAGCTTAGGGTTCCATCACCTCTTTTGACTTGGATCATGTTCATACTTGTTTGATTGATGTAAAGTTTGTAACTTTGTTTGTAAATAGGACTTGTAATTGTGTTAAGACTAAGGATATGATGTAACCTTGGTTCATCATCCATCTAAGACTCTTAAATGAGTTGTGTTACCACTTGGTCTTAACATATTGTGTATTGATGGTAGAATCTTGGTCAAAAGTGATGCTAAACCATCAACGAGTTGTACACTTGAAGCTACAAGCATCAAGGATGAGAACCGTGATGAGCATCAAGCACCAAGAACCTCACTGGAGCACTTGTCCACTGATTTTCGTATCTGATCAGACCACCTGGGCTACTGGAAAGCTGATTTTCAGTTAGTTCGGTTCGATTAGATGATTTTCCATTTAGGCCTCGTCTTAATCCGAGTTACGGTTTAGGATTTATGGCCCTCCGAGAGTCACTACACCCTATTAACGTTGTGCTGAAATTTATGACCTACTCGCACTTAAATCGTCGCCACGGTCAAACGAAGACGAGTTAGGTTCTGAAAATTGGTCAGCGTTTAGGGGACTCACATATGGAGCCATAGCCACTGACTATGCATCTTTTCGATTTACGTAGAGGTCGCAGCAGCTGACCGAAGTCAGCCTATTGTTTCGATCTCTATTCTTGTCGAACTTACTTAGCTTTTATGATGATGAATGATGATGATGATGACACTTAAACTTATTTTATGCACTATTAGAATTTTTAAAAACAACCTACTGACCTAGTAACCCTTGATTTAGGTTGACGACCTTTCGGACCGACTTACTACTTGCGTACTTTCATTACCGACTTTACCGCTTTTATCACTGTGAGTTATAGCATTCCCTTTTTTACTTTAACTTATTTTGGGAACTGAGAATACATGCGGATTTTATGTTTTACATACTAGGCACGAGTACTTAAACTTATATATGTGTGGGTTATACAACGGTATAAACATTCCCTTTAGCTCGGTAATGTTTAATCATTGGTTTTTGAACCATGAACGTGAATCTTAGATATGGATCCATAGGGTTTGACATCCCCACTCGGGCTAGTCGCGCTAGCATTTAACGAGTGTTTAATACTTCGTAGACATACGCACTTGCCAAGTGTACTTTCAGGGGGTATAAACGTTAAGTTAGTTACCGAGTGCCCACGGTTATACATATACTTTATCATACTGATTTGAATTACTGATTTGAAACGCTTGTTTGAAGCACTGAAGTCTCGTGGCCTACATTACATTACTGAATACAAACAAACTATAGCTCACCAACATTCGTGTTGACTTTTTAAGCATGTATTTCTCAGGTGTTTAGACGTTGTTGCTTCTGCTGTTAGCCTTGCTGTTCTAGTCTCGGTGTATAGACTTGCTGTTATAGACTTGCTGTGTTAGACTTCCGCTGCATTACTTAGAGATGTCTCAAGCATGAAACTTTTACTTTGCATTCCCAACTTATGTTATTTTCAAAACAATAGCTTTGTAATGACCTTAGTATCATGTACTCATGTTAATGTTTCCTATTCATCTTTTGTAAAACGTTATCTGTTCATGAATGCAAAACTGATTTTCAAACAGCATATAGTGTTTGACCTTGTAATGATCCTGTTGTTGATGTACCGTACACGATGATTTTGTACGGGGCGTCACACTCATCATCCGACGACTCATCCTCTGATGACTCTAGTGACGAGGATTCCGATGAGGATCCCGAGGAAGCACCCGTGCAGCCACCCTCTACCCCGCCGAAGAAGCGGTATCGTTTTGACGATACTGTTATTCCTGGGGTTAACGGAGGGAGATCGTCCGTTAACGCACATGGACTGAGGATTAGAGTTACCGCCCGTAAGCGGCATGTGCCGTATCCGGCTGACCCCGATGCTATCAAGGAGGAGAATATATCTCATGAATATATCTCATGAATACTTGAACATTATCGTCTCTCGATTTGAGGTTAGGGAGACTGGACTCCGATGCTATGCCGGAAGAATTTGGGTACCCCGTTATGGAGATCTACGGAACCTTATACTAGATGAATCCCACAAGTCGAGATATTCAATTCATCCAGGAGCGGGTAAAGTGTACCACGATCTCAAGGAACAGTATTGGTGGCCGAATCTTAAGAAGGACCTTACAACTTATGTTGGTAACTGTTTGACTTGCTCGAAAGTTAAGGCCGAGCATCAGAAGCCCTCTGGATTATTTCAACAACCGGAAATCCCACAATGGAAGTGGGAAAGGATAACAATGGACTTCATTACTAAGCTACCAAAAATGGTGGGCGGATACGATACCGTTTGGGTTATCGTTGACCGTCTTACCAAATCTGCACACTTTTTAGCTATGAAGGAAATGGATACGATGGAGAGACTCGCTCAACTATACATAAAAGAGGTTGTATCTCGTCATGGTGTAACCTTATCGATCATCTCAGATCGCGATCCCCGTTTTGCTTCCAGATTTTGGCGTTCTTTACAAGAAGCCTTGGGAACCCGTCTCGACATGAGTACTGCGTATCACCCCCAGACCGACGGGCAAAGCGAACGCATGATTCAGACTTTAGAAGACATGTTGCGTGCATGTGTCATTGATTTTGGAAAGGCTTGGGAAAGGCATTTACCGCTAGCCGAATTCTCTTACAACAACAGTTATCATTCGAGTATTAATGCCGCACCTTTTGAAGCGTTGTATGGCCGCAAGTGCCTATCTCCTATTTGTTGGGCCGAGATAGGCGAAACGCAAATCATCGGACCCGAGATAGTCCACGAAACAATTGAGAAGATTGTTCAAATTCAAGCGAGACTTAAGACGTCTCGTGATTGCCAAAAGAGTTATGCCGACCTTAAACGTAAAGACTTCGAATTCAATGTGGGTGATCGTGTAATGTTGAAGGTCGCGCCTTGGAAAGGTGTGATCCGTTTTGGAAAATGTGGGAAGCTCAACCCGCGATACATTGGTCCTTTTGAAATCTTAGAGCGTGTTGGATCTGTTGCTTACCATCTGGATCTTCCAACTCAATTGAGCTCAGTTCATCCTACTTTTCATGTATCAAATTTGAAGAAGTGTCTTGCTGAACTGGAACATGTCATACCATTGGAGGAACTTAAGATTGATGACAAACTCCACTTCATGGAAGAGCCTGTCAAAATTATGGACCGAGAGGTCAAAACTTTGAAACACAACAAGATCCCGATCGTCTGAGTACGGTGGTGATAATGCTAAAAACGAACATATATTTCATAGCATTATCCCTCAAGAAAGACAAGCTTTTAGTTGCAATTGTTCTATTTACAAGTGATATTCGTTTAAATAATAAAAGGTGAAGACAAAAGACAGATTCGACGAATTGAAGACGCAAACGACCAAAAAGCTCAAAAGTACAAAGTACAATCAAAGTGGTTCAAATTATTGATGAGAAACGTCTCAAAATTACAAGAGTACAAGACGCAAAATGCAAAGTACAAGATATTAAATTGTACGCAAGGACGTTCGAAAATCTAGAACCGGGACCAAAGTCAACTCTCAACGCTCGACGTAACGGACTAAAAATTACATGTCAACTATGCACATAAATATAATATAATATTTAAATAATTCTTAAAATTATTTATATATTATATTTATTTATAAAAACCGTCGGCAGAAGAAACAAGCTCATGTGAGCTGGAAAAGCAGGCCATGCGATCGCATGGCCTGGTAGTTATAAAGCCATGCGATCGCATGGTGAATAGTACCAGGCCACATTCCTATAAAAGCACGCTCTGGTCGACTGAACATAGATCCATCCATCTCTCTATCTATCACGTATAATATATATATATATATATATATATATATATATATATATATATATATATATATATATATATATATATATATATATATATATATATATATATTAATTTTAATTTTAATTTTAATTTTAATTCTAATAATAAGGGTATGTTAGCGAATGTTGTAAGGGTGTAAGTCAAAATTCTGTCCGTGTAACGCTACGCTATTTTTAATCAATGTAAGTTATGGTTAATGTTATTTTTAATTTAATGTCTCGTAACTAAGTTATTATTATGCTTATTTAATGCCGAAGTAATCGTGATGTTGGGCTAAATATTAAAATTGGGTAATTGGGCTTTGTACCATAATTAGGGTTTGGATAAAAGAACGACACTTGTGGAAATTAGACTATGGGCTATTAATGGGCTTTATATTAACTAAACGAAACCTCGTTAATTTAATATATAGACTTATAATTTGACGTATTTATATATAACCACATACACTCGATCGGACATGGTGGGCGGGATATCTATAAATACCAATAATTATTCATTTTACCGGACACGAAACTGGATTAATAGTTAATAGACTTGTTGAAACAGGGGTGGATTACATTCAAGGGTAATTGGTGTAATTGTTAACAAAGTAGTAAAACCTTAGTCTACACGCAGTTGATAACCTGGTGTATTCATTAAACAAAGTACTAAGACCTTGTTACAATTCGAATCCCCAATTAGTTGGAATATTTGACTTCGGGAATAGGAATAATTTGACGAAGACTTTCGTACTTTATGATTATGACTGATGGACTATTATAGACAAATCCGTATGGACATATCGAATAATCCACGACAAAGGACAATTAACCCATGGTAATAAAACTAAAATCAACACGTCAAACATCATGATTACGGAAGTTTAAATAAGCATAATTTATATATTTCATATTTAATTGCACTTTTAATTATCGCACTTTTATTTTTTGTCATTATATTTAATTGCACTTTTAATTATCGCACTCTTTAGTTATCGCAATTTTATTTTATCGCACTTTTATCGCAATTTCATTATCGTTATTTACTTTACGCTTTAAATTAAGTTATATTTATTTTTAATATTTTACATTAGGTTTTAACTGCGACTAAAATTTTTAAAATCGACAAACCGGTCATTAAACGGTAAAACCCCCTTTTTATAATAATAATATTACTTATATATTTTTGTATTTTTACAAATATAGTTTTTAAAAATATAGCGTTAAGCTTGTTTAAAAGTCTCCCTGTGGAACGAACCGGACTTACTAAAAAGTACACTACTGTACGATTAGGTACACTGCCTATAAGTGTTGTGGCAAGGTTTAGGTATATCCATTCTATAAATAAATAAATATCTTGTGTAAAATTGTATCGTATTTAATAGTATTTCGTTGTAAAAATAATACTATTTCTTAGTACACCTCACACACATCAGGTGGAATGCCAAACGAGAACCTGAGTTTACCTGGGAACGAGAGGATTAAATGATGCAGAAGTATCCTCACATTTCCCGACTCCTCCATCTACCTCAGCTTAAAATTTCGGGACGGAATTTTCTTTAACAGGTGGGTAATGTAACGACCCTGGATTTTCCAACGTTTTATTATTAATAATTCATTATTAATGCTTGCGTTTTAATAAACGTGTTCTTATACGTGTTGCTTGTTACCATATTTAATTTTTCATGGCTCGACTTGTCTTTGTGACGCACGTACTCTTCACGAATAATATTTTTGAATATTATTTACATTCATGATTAATTATTATTAGTCATTTTAGTCAACTAAGGTTACTAGTTAATTACTTGGGCTTTATTTGATTAATTGCATACTTACTTGGACTTGGGCTTTTATTAATATACATGGACTTGGAAGCCTACCCTACACACTTAATGGACTAGTAAGCCCATCTTTTAAGCTAGTGATTTATTTATGAAAGCATGGATTAATTAACATAAGTAAGGAATCTAGTTACAAGTTTACTTACACCATTTTCCCATAACATTTAGATTTAATGCCATTCCAATCTTTCACCATTCTCCAACACAAGAAAGTGATTTGGACCCTTCCCTTTTGAGCTACGAAAACTGTGGGTTTGATGGGGTGGGAGGGAGTTCAGTTTTCAATTTTTCTTGATACTTATTTGCTAGTTCACTTCACTTTTACACACACATACTTACTTGCACTCTTTTTCTCTCTTTTTTTCTCTCAAAACTTTGTAAGTAATAAACTTATTTTCTTTCTTTTCTTTCTTTTAAATTCAAGTTCCATCATCATCATTTACTAGTTACTTGTTGTTGTGTTGATTAAAGATCAAACTTGTTAGTTTGTATCTTCTTAAATCTTGTTTCCTTCCATCTTTTGTTTGATGAAGAACCAAGAACAAGAACCTAAACTTGTTAGTTTTTGGTTCTACATTTAAATGTTTTCAAGATTTAAAGTTCATAAGTTTCATTATCATACTTGTGTTCATGTTTTAGACTTAAATCCTAAGATTCAAACTTTGATTTGAATCTTCCTAAGTATGAAACAAACATGAACATAATACTTGTACTTTAGTTTATTTCCTTCTTTTGTAAGTACTTTAAAGTTTGTGATGATGTTATTTTGGTCAAGTGTTACTAGTTAATCTTGATCTCATTTTTCTTGAACCAAAGTTAACTTTGTGAGTTCAAGAACATGGAAGTATATCTTTCTAGTTATAACTTCATATACTTGTGTTATATCTAAGTTTCTATAGCTTATGGTCTTCTAATTTTGTTATAAATAAGAGCTTACAAGCTTACATATATTATTCAAGTTGAAAATCTAAGTTTCATAACTGATGGTTTCATTAAAGTGTAGATCCAAGTTTTGTAACTTAGGATCTAACTTAAGAATACTAGATCTAGACTTTCTAGTCTAGGATCTTTAAGATCTAGCTAAGATCTAAGTTCTACAACTTATGATCTTGATTATTTAGTTTACTTTCAATTTTGTAGCTTAATATTACTTTTATAACTCTTGTATGTGTCGGATCTAAGATCTTGATGTAACTTTGGTTCATCAAACTACTTGCAACACTTAAATGAGTTGTGCTACTTATCTTAGACTTACACTAGTGTTATAATGGTCAAACCTTGGTATAGATGATGCAAACCCATCAACGAGTTGTACACTTGAAGCTATACACATCAAGGATGAGAACCGTGATGAGCATCAAGCACCAAGAACCCACCGGAACACCTTTCTTACTGTTTTCTAGAACTGATCAGAATACCTGGGCTACTGTAAAACTGATTTTCAGTTAGTTCGGTTCGAGTAGATAATTTTCCGTTTAGACCTTGTCTTAATCCGAGTTACGGTTTAGGATCTATGGCCTCCCGAAAGTCACTACACCCTATTAACGTTGTGCTAAAATTTCTGACCTACTCGCACTTAAACTGTCACCACGGTCAAACGAAGACAATTTTGGTTCTGGAAATTGGTCAGTACCTAGGGGACTCATATACGGATCCATGGACACTGGTCTCACCTCATTTCATTTTGTTTAGAGGTCGTGTCGACTGAACGAATTCAGCCTTTATTTCAAACCCTAGTCTTGACTTGAAACTTACTTTACACTTTTTGTTTAATGGTGGATGATGATGATACTTAAGACCTAATTTACATACATTTAAACCTTTGGGAATGATTTACTGACTTAGTAACTTTTTACTAAGGTTGAGGACTTTTCGGACCAACCACTTTGCTTACCTTTCCGCGTATCGACTTTTACTACTTTCCACTGTGAGTTATAGCATCCCTTTTTACTTTAACTATTTTGGGAACTGAGAATACATGCGCATTTTACATTTTACATGCTAGGCACGAGTACTTAAACTTTATATATGTGTGGGTTATACAACGGCATAAACTTTCCCCTTAGCTCGGTAACGTTTAGTCATCGGTCTTTGAACCGGTGAACGCGAATCTTAGATATGGATCCATAGGGTTTGACATCCCCACTCGGGCTAGTAGCGCTAGCATTTAACGGGCATTTAATACTTCGTAAACATACGCACTCGCCAAGTGTACTTTTAGGGGGTGATAAACGTTAAGTTAATTACCAAGTGCCCACGGTTATACATATACTTTTCATACTGTTTTGAAACGCTGTTTGAAGCACTGAAATCTCATGGCCTACCTTACATTACTGTTATACTTAAACTATAGCTCACCAACCTTTGTGTTGACGTTTTTAAGCATGTTTTTCTCAGGTGCTTAAGGTTTGCTTGCTTCCTGATAGTGCTCCAAATGAACATATATTTAGTAGCAATATCGTTCCAATATGTAAAGTTTTTAAATGTAATTTCCTTATTTTTAGTTGTAATAGTTAAATAAATAAGTGCGAAGACGAAAGACGCAAATCGCTCGAAAATGAAGATTTAAAGACAAAAACGAAGATTTGAAAGACCAAAACGTCCAAAAAGCTCAAAAGTACAAGATACAGTCAAAAAGGTTCAAATTATTGATGAAGAACGTCTAAAAATGACAAGAGTACAAGTTACAAAACGCAAAGTACAAGATATTAAATTATACGAAAGGACGTTCGAAAATCCAGAACCGAGGCATGAACCAACTCTCAACGCTCGACGCAACGGTGTAAAAATTACAAGTCAACTATGCACAAGAATAAAATATAATATTTAAATAATTCATAATAAGAATAATATTAAATAATAAAAAGTTGTTAATTGAGCATAGTTCAGGGGTCGTAAATGAAAATTCAATTTATAATTTCACCTATAAAACGAATGATATGTAACGATGAGAAGGAGGAGATTTTTTTCGATCTTTTTTTTTTCTTCTATCTTTTTCTTATTTTTCTATCTATCAATATCAATATCTATATTCTATATCTCTATCATAATGTTAACTTAATAAGATATAACAATAATCTTAATTTTAATTTTAAATTATGATAATAATAAGATTTATGATAGAGATCTTTTGAGTATGTAAGTCGAAATTCTGTCCGTGTAACGCTACGCTATTTTTAATCATTGTAAGTTATGTTCAACCTTTTTACATTAATGTCTCGTAGCTAAGTTATTATTATGCTTATTTAAAACGAAGTAATCATGATGTTGGGCTAATTACTAAAATTGGGTAATTGGGCTTTGGACCATAATTAAGGTTTGGGCAAAAGACCGACACTTGTGGAAATTGGATTATTGACTATTAATAGATGGGGGGTATTGTCTAATTGAGTGACAACTCATTGGAGTCTGTCGAACCTATCTTCAAATTAATTATCCTAATAATTAATAATGATTATGGTTGTCCTATTTAGTGACGTTCATATGGAATCTGTTATAATCATTTAATTAATCAATTGGGTTGGGTAATTGATTATTCATTCTGATCAAGTGGATGAATTAATATTCATAGACTAATTAAAACAGGGGTGGATTACATACAGTGATAACTGGTGTAATTATTGACAGAAGTGATAACTGCGTCACAGTTTAAATCCTTAATTAGTTGGAATATTTGACTTCGGGTATAAGGGTAATTTGACGAGGATACTCGCACTTTATATTTATGACCGATGGACTATTATGGACAAAAACCAGATAGACGTATCAAATAAACCAGGACAAAGGACAATTAACCCATGGTAATAAATTAAAATCAACACGTCAAACATCATGATTACGGAAGTTTAAATAAGCATAATTCTTTTATTATATTTCTCATCGTATCTTTATTTACTGTCATTTTATTACTCGCAATTTTATTTACTGTCATTTTATTTATTGTCATTATTTTACGCACTTTAATTATCGTCATTTATCTTTGCGCTTAAAATATAGAATCGACAAACCGGTCATTAAACGGTAAAACCCCCCTTTTATAATAATATTACTACTTATATAATTATATATATTTTGTATAAATATAGTTAAAAATATAGTAAGTATCACCAGCTCCCTGTGGAACGAACCGGACTTACTAAAAACTACACTACTCTACGATTAGGTACACTGCCTATAGTGTTGTAGCAAGGTTTAGGTATATCCCACTCCGTAAATTAATAAAACTTGTGTCATATTTTGTAGTATTTTGTATTAAAAATAATACTATTTCTTACCCTCACGCTACATCATCAAGTTTTTGGCGCCGCTGCCGGGGAGCGCTAAAACGCTATATTTTTAATTATAATAATATTGAAATAAAATATAATAATATAATAATATTGAAATAGAATATAATAATATAAAAATATTTAAGAATCAAAAATTTACGTAAATTTTAAAAAAAAAAAGTCGTATTTATTAAATACTTCAGGGGTACATTATGTAACTTATAATTAATAATTGCTATCATGTCGCTTTCATGTGAATAGTAAATTAATTAATTTATTTTCATTTACTATTCATGAATAGTAAATGAATTAAAAAAAAAAGTTTTAAAAAAAAAAAAATTATAATTATAAAAAAATTATTAATTTGTAAAAAAAAAAATCGTTTTAAAAAAAAAAAAAAAAAAAAAAAAAAAAAAAAAAAAAAAAAATCGTTTTTTTTTAAAATTAAAAAAAAAAAAAACGAAAAAAAAAAAAAAAAAAAAAAAAAAAAAAAAAAAAAACGTAAAAAAAAAAAAAAAAAACAAAAACGTAAAAAAAAAAAAAAAAAAAAACGCAAAAAAAAAAAAAAAAAAAAAAAAAAATTATAAAAAAAAAATATATATATTTTTAAAATTTTGTCTATAAAAAAAAATATTTTTTTTTTTTTTTAGTTTTATTACCTTTAGATTTTTAGACTATAGTCGCAACTTTTAGTATTAAGTTTAGTTTTGCCATAGTTATTTTTACTTCTAGAATTTTTAGGCTTTGCCGTAAAATCCCTTAAGTGCTTATTCCTTAGATTAAGTTTTAGGTGCTTTAGAATTTTACGACGCCGTATTTCGCACTACTTTCTTATTTTTATTTTTCGACGCCTATTTTTCGACCTTTTTATTTTTCGACCTTTTTCGACGCGCAATCTTTTTCTTTCTTATTTCTCGCCATTCTAGTTTTTAGGACTTAGATTTTTTTCTACTTCTTCTCTAAATTTCTTAAAATTACGAAAATTTATTTTAAGTGGTTAAATTGATAGACATCAAAATTTTCTGGTTCGTAGTAATAGTTGGATTTGTACGTGGACCGGGTTATTGGAGCCAAACAGTCCTCAATTATATTGAGACCAAACGAATCCTGCCCCTCTGCTGCATCTTTTGGCTATTCGAAACGTGGGCAAAATCAGAAAAGTCTATTGATTGGACAACTTATATAAGTTTTTCTTATTTTTATAACTAATAGGATATTCTGTGAATGCACCGAGCAAAACGTTCACCACTTTTCATACGTTCACCACCTGTAACTCGATCAAGACATCTAGCAAATATTGTCGCCGTTGATTTTTCTTTAGAATCGTCATCTAGTCGAACAAGAACTCCAACTCAAATTTCCGATAATCCATCTTTTGAACCCGACTTCACAATTAAGAACCCGGAGCATATTCAAGGACAATTCCAAGATCCTGAACCACTAATTATTCCTCCTGAACCACAAACCGTTAAATCAGAGTCCTCTAGTGATTCGTATTCAACAAATTCAATTATGGAAGTAACGGAACCTCTAAGTATGGAAGATCGAATGAGAGCCACACGCACGGGCCAAGGTCATGCCATTATTAAACCAGAAGTTAATGCGCCAGATTATGAAATCAAAGGACAAATTCTACACATGGTAACTAACCAATGCCAATTCAGTGGTGCACCGAATGAAGATCCTAACGAACACCTTCGTACGTTTAAAAGAATTTGTACACTATTCAAAATCCGAGAAGTGGAAGATGAGCAGATCTATCTCATGTTATTTCCCTGGACTTTAAAGGGAGAAACCAAAGATTGGTTAGAATCGTTACCTGAAGGGGCGATTGACACATGGGATGTTTTAGTTGAAAAATTTCTTAAACGATTCTTTCCGGCATCCAAAGCCGTGAGACTTCAAGGAGAAATTGTTACGTTCACGCAAAAGCCAAATGAAACATTATATGAGGCGTGGACAAGATTCGGAAGGATGTTGAGAGGATGTCCTCAACACGGATTAGATACTTTTCAAATAGTACAAATCTTCTATAAAGGCGTAGACATCGCCACACGAAAAGACATCGACATAACCGCTGGTGGATCCATTATGAAGAAAACCGCAACTGAAGCTTACAAAATTATTGATAACACAGCCTCCCACTCGCATGAGTGGCACCAAGAAAAAGATATCTTTCGATCATGTAAAGCGGCTAGAGCCGATTCTAGCCCTGACTTTGATTCCGTTTCCGCAAAAATAGATGCTTTCGAAAGACGAATGGAAAAGATGAATAAAGATATTCACGCAATACGAATCAGTTGTGAGCAATGCGGTGGACCACACTTATTGAAAGATTGTCACATTGAACCAACGATGGAACAACGAGAGAATGTTTCCTATATGAACCAAAGGCCGGGAAATAATTATCAAAATAATTATCAACCGCCAAGGCTAAACTTAAATCGAAATCAAAACATTCTTTACAATCCAAAAGGACCCGAAAATAACTGGTATAACCAACAAGGTCCGAATAATCAACCAACTCAAAACAACACTTTCAATCAACAAAGACCTAGCTTGTATAAACCACCACAACAACCCGAAGAGAAAAAGCCAAATCTAGAAGAAATGATGGCAAAGCTGATTGAATCTCAAACACAATTCATTACATCTCAAACCCAAACGAACGAGAGGTTTGATCAGTCATTAAGAACTCAACAAGCTTCCATTTTGAATCTAGAAAAACACGTAGGTACTCTTGCTAGCATGATGAGTGAGAGGGAACAAGGAAAGCTACCGAGTAATACTGAAGTAAATCCTCGGAATGAGAATGTTAATATGGTGTCAACGAATTCTGAAAAACCAGCATCAGAAGATGGGAAGGTTTTAGATGAGAGTAACAATGAAGAAGTTACACCACCACCACCCGAGTATGTAAAGCCAGTGGTGGCACCATACAAACCACCCATCCCGTTTCCAAGAAAAGGAGTTGAGTATGAGCAAGTGATAGGTAATAAAGATTGTGATACCTCTGGAAAGAAGAAGAAGAAAAAGAATAAGAAAGTACAAGAAACAAAAGCCGTAGAAGTAAACCCGGTGAATACAGTTCCACCAAAACCTCCACCTAGGGTAGGTGATCCGGGCGAATTTATTGTTCCTTGTCTACTTAGTGATTGTGTTATGTATGATGCACTAGCAGATTTAGGTGCAAGTGTAAGTGTTATGCCTCTTTCATTATATAAGAGATTAGGTGTAGGTGAGTTAAGTCCAACGGATATGAGTGTTCGACTCTTTGATCAAACCATTAAGCACCCAGTTGGAATTGCTGACAACCTACCCATTCAAGTAGGCAATTTAACCTTTCTAGTCGAATTCATTGTCATTGACATAGAAGAGGACCCAAACGTTCCTCTAATTTTAGGTCGACCATTCTTTGCGTCCACCGGGGCGTTATTTGATGTAGGAAATGGAAGAATGACACTTAAAAGTGGTGACAAATCGATCACCTTTATGATTCGAAAATCTAAACCTCCACCAACCAAAACCGTTGAACCAATAAAAACGATTGGTAATAACCATGTTGTTTTACCAACTCCAACGGTAGTGCTTAATAATAATAAAACGCCTAAGTGTGGGGAAAATGAAGTAACACCTAATGATGACCTGATAACAAAGAACCCCGTTGTTGATACGAAATTAAATGACCCCGTTATTAACAGTTCAATGAAGAAACTTTTTAAACGGGCTATCGATGCTAGAAGTAAGGGGAACTTTAAGTTATGTAACCGGTTAGTATCCAATCTGTCGCCTAAAGAAAAGGCGAAACTAGTTGAATTTTGGGATATTACGGAAGAAGCCGGGCACTGGCTTAAAGAAAAAGTCACAGATAGGCAAGTTGATTATGGACCAAAAGAAATTGACGATGAAGTTAATCACAATTTCGACACCACAGCTACCTAAGTGTGGGGAGATTCAAATGTTCTAAGAAAATGTTATCTAGAGTTAGTTGTTCTGTTCTCGTGTAGTTCCGAGAATGGAATCCGATTGGTCTTTTCCGCTAGCAGACACTAAAGAACTAGTTTTCTCCCCCCATTCTGAATTTTTGTTTTTTTAGGTTTTATATGAAATTAATACGCTTTTAAGTTTTGTGTGATATTTAAAAACAAAATTTACTTTATTTCATTAAGTTGAAAAAAAAAAAAAAATGATTTATAAAATTCGTCGTAAGTTGAAGACTAGGTCATAGAGCCGAAATTACTTTACCCGAGGGCGGGGCGACAAATTTTGTTATCATTATTTTTAATTTTATTGATTTAAAGTATGCCAAAAATATTATACTTTATAAATTTTTGAAAAGTGGGGTTATAAACCAAACTTCAAAAATATATATATATATATATGTTTGTATTTTATCTTATGTACAAAACAGGGTAGAATAACGCACTTTCAAAGACTAACATTAAGTTCAGCAATAGCTACTGATTTTGACGACAAGAAGCAAAATATCAAATGTGATGTAAAATAATATGCTTACAAACTGGGTATTTTTAATCACTTTTCTACACTAATCACCCTCATGAATTTATAATTATAGTCTGATTTCATGCAAATGAGGGCATTGCATGATCTCAAGTGTGGGGAAGGGTTATAAATTCTCTCGGGTTTGCACTTAGTTTATTTGCCAAATTTTGTGAAAATTTGAAAAATTTTCAACTAAATGAATTTAAAATCATGTTTATACATATTTATGAACGGTGAAAACTAGGTGATAATACCGAAATTATCGTTACCTCGAAAAGGACATAAATTGAGAAACACCCTAAAACGCTTGAATTCATTTAAAATGAAATAAAAGAAAATAAAAAGGCAAAGAAAGAAACTAAGTGTGGGAAGAATGTACCAAGTTATTCAATTTAAAACAAATATCACATATTTTTGTACAAGATTATTGCAGGTACTTTTGCTTTGGACGATACTAATCAGTTTTACCCGGTTTACTGTAATACATTTGAAAGAAAGATGGATCTACACGATGAATCAATTCCATCATTAAAAGGAAGTAAAGTCTTCCGAAAAAGACACGCGCTTCTTGATTTAGGTCATGAAGTTGTCGTCCAGACCAGCTGTAGGTTGACGAAAAACCTAGAAAAGTCATCACTAAAATCAGCAGGAAATCCACGGACCTCAGCATCAAACAGGGTCGCCAAGTGGTCAGACTTATCCTAACCATGAGAGGGTCTGTCTTGTAAAATGGGGAGGGCACCGTGCAAATTAGCTTGATAAGACTAATGAATCAGATCCCCAGAAAGGATAATCTCCTTAAAGATTAAAAATCAGCTTTTAAGACTGATATTACTCAATCCTAGAGATTGACCTTAAAGATTGAGAATTCAAACTCATGGAATTCAATGATATCTAAACTCGAGCTTGAACGAGAAAATATTTTGATCAAAAATACAAACCGATTTGTTTTCTGAAAACACATTTTCAATGCGTTCATTACCATTGAACGTAAAATCCTGAGAATTCATCAGAATTCATTAGGTCACCTGAACCAAATCGGGTGTCAACCGTAAGAACGGTGGTTGCATAGCATGGTCAGAGACAGGACCTTGTGCCAGACCAAAAAATCATAGGATGATCTTTACTATCGCTCCTACCAAGGATAGTTCTAGCATCCGACACGTTAAAAGACCATAATCATCTGCATGTCACGGGACATTGCCTTAACAGTTTCTTGTTCATCGCTTTCCTTTACAACCGGACGGTAGTTTACCGAAAGGTAATATACGGGACAAGTAAACTGGACGTGTTGCTTTCCTAATACAAGGTTAGCAAGTGGGTAACACAAAACCACAAGTGTTGAGCTAAAAGTTTCAAATCTGAAACCCACACAAC
Source organism: Rutidosis leptorrhynchoides (assembly GCF_046630445.1). Taxonomy (NCBI): domain Eukaryota; kingdom Viridiplantae; phylum Streptophyta; class Magnoliopsida; order Asterales; family Asteraceae; genus Rutidosis; species Rutidosis leptorrhynchoides. The sequence continues at coordinate 340,874,284 of NC_092338.1, read as the reverse complement.
CCACAAAAATATTTTGCAAACACCGGTGAAGGGTTATTCCGGAAAACTTATCTAGGGTAAAAGCTAGATTAAATTTTCAAAAAGATCAAATGTTTTCATAAAGATCCAATTTCCTTAAGGATCTACATTTTAATAGTCATGTGGGACTGTAAACCACCTTTCAAATGTGCACTTTGCTTTGGAAACCGAAAGTAAATCGGCTATTTGATTGCAAGTGTCGTTGACCTAAACCCGAGGCAACTGTGGATGACACACCCACCTTTAACCATCATTACTGTCATTGTTTATACCGCTATATCAAAATCACTGATGTACAAAATGTGATGAATAAAAAAGTGATTCATGTATGTTTTTATTTCAAGTTCTGTATTGCTTGAGGACAAGCAACGCTCAAGTGTGGGGATATTTGATAGTGCTCCAAATGAACATATATTTAGTAGCAATATCGTTCCAATATGTAAAGTTTTTAAATGTAATTTCCTTATTTTTAGTTGTAATAGTTAAATAAATAAGTGCGAAGACGAAAGACGCAAATCGCTCGAAAATGAAGATTTAAAGACAAAAACGAAGATTTGAAAGACCAAAACGTCCAAAAAGCTCAAAAGTACAAGATACAGTCAAAAAGGTTCAAATTATTGATGAAGAACGTCTAAAAATGACAAGAGTACAAGTTACAAAACGCAAAGTACAAGATATTAAATTATACGAAAGGACGTTCGAAAATCCAGAACCGAGGCATGAACCAACTCTCAACGCTCGACGCAACGGTGTAAAAATTACAAGTCAACTATGCACAAGAATAAAATATAATATTTAAATAATTCATAATAAGAATAATATTAAATAATAAAAAGTTGTTAATTGAGCATAGTTCAGGGGTCGTAAATGAAAATTCAATTTATAATTTCACCTATAAAACGAATGATATGTAACGATGAGAAGGAGGAGATTTTTTTCGATCTTTTTTTTTTCTTCTATCTTTTTCTTATTTTTCTATCTATCAATATCAATATCTATATTCTATATCTCTATCATAATGTTAACTTAATAAGATATAACAATAATCTTAATTTTAATTTTAAATTATGATAATAATAAGATTTATGATAGAGATCTTTTGAGTATGTAAGTCGAAATTCTGTCCGTGTAACGCTACGCTATTTTTAATCATTGTAAGTTATGTTCAACCTTTTTACATTAATGTCTCGTAGCTAAGTTATTATTATGCTTATTTAAAACGAAGTAATCATGATGTTGGGCTAATTACTAAAATTGGGTAATTGGGCTTTGGACCATAATTAAGGTTTGGGCAAAAGACCGACACTTGTGGAAATTGGATTATTGACTATTAATAGATGGGGGGTATTGTCTAATTGAGTGACAACTCATTGGAGTCTGTCGAACCTATCTTCAAATTAATTATCCTAATAATTAATAATGATTATGGTTGTCCTATTTAGTGACGTTCATATGGAATCTGTTATAATCATTTAATTAATCAATTGGGTTGGGTAATTGATTATTCATTCTGATCAAGTGGATGAATTAATATTCATAGACTAATTAAAACAGGGGTGGATTACATACAGTGATAACTGGTGTAATTATTGACAGAAGTGATAACTGCGTCACAGTTTAAATCCTTAATTAGTTGGAATATTTGACTTCGGGTATAAGGGTAATTTGACGAGGATACTCGCACTTTATATTTATGACCGATGGACTATTATGGACAAAAACCAGATAGACGTATCAAATAAACCAGGACAAAGGACAATTAACCCATGGTAATAAATTAAAATCAACACGTCAAACATCATGATTACGGAAGTTTAAATAAGCATAATTCTTTTATTATATTTCTCATCGTATCTTTATTTACTGTCATTTTATTACTCGCAATTTTATTTACTGTCATTTTATTTATTGTCATTATTTTACGCACTTTAATTATCGTCATTTATCTTTGCGCTTAAAATATAGAATCGACAAACCGGTCATTAAACGGTAAAACCCCCCTTTTATAATAATATTACTACTTATATAATTATATATATTTTGTATAAATATAGTTAAAAATATAGTAAGTATCACCAGCTCCCTGTGGAACGAACCGGACTTACTAAAAACTACACTACTCTACGATTAGGTACACTGCCTATAGTGTTGTAGCAAGGTTTAGGTATATCCCACTCCGTAAATTAATAAAACTTGTGTCATATTTTGTAGTATTTTGTATTAAAAATAATACTATTTCTTACCCTCACGCTACATCATCACTTCCGCTGTTGTACTAGTCATGCCTTGTAGACTCCCGCTGCGCTTATTAGAGATGTCATCGCATGAAACATTTTATCTTGCATTCAAACTTTATTACTTTTGAAACGATGTATTTGTAACGACCTATGGGTCACGTACTATTATTGCTTGCTATTCGTAGAAGCATACTTTCAGATGTTAAACATTTGACATTGGTTAAAACGTCACCTTTTATCATGAATGCAAACTTGTTTTGAAACAACATATAGTATTTGACCTTGTAATGATCCTGTTGTTGATGATTCGTACACGATGGTTTTGTACGGGGCATCACATTGATATTCCACCAACTGCTGATTCTTGGATACTCCAATCATATGGGCGCAAGATGAAAAATTGGAGGGCGAGAGTTAAGGACTGTTTCTTTGACCCATCTAAACCAATGGAGGCTCAATTAAAGTCACCACCTCTAGAACTAACCAAAAGACACTGGAGAAGACTTCTTGAATATTGGACCAGAGATAATGTGATGGTATGATATATTCTTACACTTTCATGTAGATAGACTAACGATCGTGGTTAAACAATAAGAATAAGATAGATGTTCAATGGTTAGTTAATGTATACCAAATCTTTGACTTTTCTTAGCTATATTTTACACGTTTGCCTATTGTAGCTAGTACCCATTATACTTGGGCCTGGAGCACCAAACGTAACATAGCAAATGTAGCACTCAATGGGAGATCCTTGATGCAGAAAGAATAAGGCCAATAGGGCTAACATCAGTTACTTCATCATGATTTGATCTCCTGGAATACTGACCACTCTTTTCTTGTTCAGGAGATTATCGAAAGAAACAAAGCCAATAGGGCTAAAAAGAAGTTGTCACAATTGACTGGAAAAAAAAGTTTTGCAAGAATTCGTGAAGAACTGAAGGTAATATATCATGGGGGAATTATTTATATAGTATATCTTTTAAATATACATCGTTAATAGTTACCTCAGTTTTACTCATTGTAGGTGAGTTTGGGAAGAGAACCAACTAGGGTGGATATGTTTAAGGAATGTTATTCAAATGGAAGCGTTGAAGGTGAAGCTGCTCGTGCCTTTGTAAGTAATTTTACAAAAGTAGATCAAATATATCCTACACATGATATCAATAGCTGTATATTTATATGTTAATCGCCATAAACCACTTGTGAGGTTTTTATTTCATTTGAAGTATACTTTTAAGTCGGAGATAAAAGAAAATATCTATTAACCATATCTTTAAATTAATTAGTTGTAGTTGACACTTATGGTAAGCATTGCATATATTGTGATTAGGCTATAGCATTTCATATATCGAATATCAGAGTAGAATTATAAGTCAACACAATCCTAACTAACCAAATCATCTATTTATAGGATATATTTGATTGTATAGCTGTGTATTATTATGTGATAGTTATCCTTTATATAGCACACAAATTAGTTGGCAATTTTCCATATATATCGATGCCATCTCCTGTATATATACTGGTCATATTATCGAATAAAATATCAACGATTTACAATCTCTTTTATGCAGGAAAAAATGAAAAAACTTACTGAGAAACTCGATGATGGTGCAACTGATGCACCTGGACCAGATGATGTTTTTGCCACGATAATGGGTACAGCTAAAAATGGTACTGCAGAAATGTATTGATTTGGTGTTCGCGCCAATCATTTGTGGGGTGCAGGACCTAGTCGATTAGCGGTTAACAAAGAAAATGCTCAGCTGATGTCTAAAAATGCAAAACTTGAAGATGAAAATGCAAGGTTAAAAGCCCTAGTGGAGAAGAATAATGGTCCGGGTGTTCAGAATGATGGTTCACGTGTTCATGATAATGGTTCGGGTGTTCAACGTTTAAGGGTATGTTTCAATTTAATAGCTTACTGTTTTTTCTACCCTTTTATTGTTCATAAATGTTTTTTTTGACAACTTAGTTTTAGGTCAGAAAGGAAGTTTATATAAAAAGTATTAACTTTGAGAACGTAGCAAGAGGATGGTTGAAGAGCATAGATCAAAGTACGGTTATTTTGGGGACAGAAATTGGACATGATTGGTGTGAGGTCGAGGTTCAAGTGGCCATAAAAAAGATGAGTCTTTGTTTAGGCCATTTGATCATTTGATTGCATTCAGGACATCACTGGTACATCTATTGCTTGGCCTGCTAAGTTAATCGAGGTATGTCCTTGTTATAATTGTAATAATTAAGATTAATTTTTATAATGTGCTTTATGCTTATACATGGATGGTTTAATTTGTAGTTGGTACGTGGTGATTGATCAAGATGGATGGTGGCGGCTTGAAGACTTTTTTTGTTTGTTAATGTTCGCCGGTTTATTAATGAATGTTTGTGTGTTTGAGACAATTTGTTGATGTATGTGTTGGTGCGTTTGAGACAATGATCCGTTGATGTTACACATTTTCCTATGGTGATTATATTTTGATTGAAACAATATAATTGTAACTTTAATGTGGTGATCAAAATTATATTTTATATTTAATATTTGTTTTGTAATTTAAAAATTTTTTAAATTATTGTAATTGTAATGAATAATAAATTGTGCAATCAAAAGAAAACTGGATTCGAACAGGGCCCAAAAGGCCCAAATAGCTGAAGCAGGCCCGAAAAGCCCAGTAAGCTTAAACGTGGCGACATGCCCAATTAGCATAACCTGACCCAAAAGGCCAAATTATTTGAACTGGCCTGAAAAGGCCCAATTACCATAACCTGGCCCAAAAGGCACAATTATCTTAACTGGCATGGAAAGGCCTAATTAACATAAACTGGCCCAAAAGGCCCAATTATCTGAACTGGACAGGAAAGGCCCAATTACCATAACCTGGCCCAAAATTCGAAATGGACCCGAATACCCGAACCGGATATTCGAAACTCCTATGACTTGTTAGGACCCTTTTTTGTGGTACTAAGTTAACATATAGTTATATTAGGTTTGTGGTACTAAATGTATATTAGGACCCTTATATATTAGTACTAATGTATATTAGGACCCTTATATTGGTACTAATATAAGTTATCTTAATATTAGAACTCTTTTTCCTTGGTACTAAACTACTATATTTTTATAATACGACCCTTTTTTGGATACTTACATAATTTATAATTATTTTAGGATGCTTTTATTAGTACTAATATAGTTTCTCATTATATTAGTACACTTTTTTGGGGTCCTAATATGATATAACATACAAATTTAGGCATCATAGGAACCTTTTGTGCGTCTCAAAGTATTATAAAGTGTCCTAATATGTTACCTGATAGGACCCTTTTGATTTTATTTATAGGACTTAAACAAAGGTCCTATAAGCGTTAGGACCCTTTTCGGTTAATAGGACGGCCGTAGATAGGTCGTGCGATTTGGGTGTCTTATCAGCCAATGGGTCATAAGAATGAGCCTTTTAGGACACTTATGGGTGTCCTATAAAGTCAATTTTCTTGTAGTGTATGAAAATTCTAATTCTGGTTATGATAGTCAAGATAACACATATGATGGGGGTGAATTAAGAAGGTATGTTAGATTTAAAACTCTTCCTTCTAAGTTCAAAGATTATTCTATGTACAATGTGAAATATCCTTTAAGTAATTATTGTAGCTATTCTCAGATTAGTAGTGAAATATCTTATTTTGTATCTAATCTGAATAAGTCCAAAGAGCCTACTAGTGTTAGTGAGGCTTGTCTTAACCCAAATATGAATGATGCTATGAATAATGAGAGGAATGCTTCAAATAAAAACAATACATGGGTTATCACTGATCTTCCTGATGGAAGAAAACCCATTGGTTATAAATGGATTTACAAGATTAAGTATAAATCTAATGAAGAAATGAAAAGATATAAAGCTAGACTTTTGGCTAAGGGTTTTAGTCAAACAGAAGGCATTGATTTTGATGAGACTATTAGTCCTGTAGTGAAAATGGTTACCATTAGATGTTTACTTGCTTTATCTGTTCATAATGGTTGGAGTTGTTTTCAACTTGACATTAATAATGCTATTTTGTATGGTGATTTAAATGAAGATGTGTATATGAGTATTCCACAAGGTTATAATAATGATAGTAATTGCAATAAGGTTTGTAAACTTACATGGTCTCTTTATGGGCTTAAGCAAGCTCTCAGAATGTGGAATGCTAAATTAACGTTTGATCTTGTTGAATTTGGTTTTAAACAAAGTTTAAATGACTATTCTCTTTACACCTACACTTCCAAACACGTTTTCATTGCCTTATTAGTGTATGTAGATGATATCATTGTTACTGGAAATTGTATTAATGAAATTGACAAGGTTAAAAAAATTAAGTTCTAAATTCATGATAAAAGATCTTGGAGAGTTGAAATATTTTTTGGGAAGTGAAGTGATTAAAACTGATAATGGTTTGTGCTTATCACAAAGAAAGTATAGTCTTGAATTACTTGCTGAGTTTGGTATGCTTGCTTCCAAACCTATGAATACTCCTCTGGAAGCCAACTCTGTTCTTGCTTGTGAAGCCTCTGATAATGATTGTTATCTTCCTAATATTACTGAATATTAGAAATTAATTAGTAAACTCATTTATCTTACTCACACTAGACCTGATATCTCTTATTCTGTTCAAAGTCTTAGTCAACATATGCATGCTCATTTACAATCTCATGTGAAGGCTGCTTTTAGGGTGTTAAGATATTTAAAAAATGATCCTAGAAAAGGTGTGCATATAACCAAGAACTCTAGTATGTTATCCTTAACTGCTTATTCTGATGCTGACTTGGGTAAAAAATTTGCTTAATAGAATATAGAGTTCTAGCATCAACAACTTGTGAATCTTATGGATTTTAAAACTTATGTCCGATCTTAATATTTCAAATCTTCTGCCCGTGAAACTTTTATGTGATAATAAGTCTGCTTTACTTCTTGCTTTGAATCATGTTTTCCATGAAAGGTCAAAATACTTTGAGATTGACCTTCACATTGTTAGAGAAAAATGTATATCTGGTCTTATTAAAACTGAATTTGTTGATTCAAAGTTTCAAGTTGCAGATATTTTTACAAAAGGATTACCAAAAGATCAACACAAGTTGTTGTGTGATAAGTTAAGACTGTTTAACTATTTTAAGGATATGATTGAAGGATGGTGTTGAAATATTCATTTATCATTCAATCTAATCCTTGTTATCTTGTTATGTTAAATCTAACTTGAAATATTTTTATTTTTAGTTTTGTGGCTGATATTGAATAAATGGAACTTAAAGCTAGTGATTAAGAATGCTGGCGTTCTAATGAAAAGAGCTGAAGAGTTCAAGGGTGCAGAGTGTAACTTCTTTTATTAACCTAAGTATATAAGGTGGCTTTATCAGTTCATTTACGGCTACCACATCTGATTCATCATCTTCATCTGCTCTATAATTTGTTCATTTGATTTCTGCTGTTCTATAGTATCATCTTGATACTTGTTCATTTGAGTGTTCTGTTCATTTGTTACATAATAAGGATTGTGTATTCTTTAAGTATTGAGAGATTTTTGTACTGTAATTGTGTTCTTGATCTATTAAAGAAGTAAACTCTTGTAATTGGAGTGTTTTTCTGTGTTGTTCATTATTTTCCACACCCCGTAAATTAATAATATTCATACATGATTTACAGAGAAATACTCGGTCATTTAAATCAAGTACCCTATTCATCACAAAGCGGCCATTAACCTAACAATATCGAGTGAACCACTCTAACTAAGAGGTTGTTAGTTCAAGTCCGGGAGTGGACATATTTGTTTATATTCATGTAAAAATCATGTTGGATGTGTGAGTCCACCTTTAAAAAACTACCATCTTCATCACAACCTCAATTTTTTAACATGTTACGTGTATTTTAGAATCTTTATCTACCATAAACTGTAGGATCTTGTAAACATGATTAAACGACCTAATCTACTATATCGAGTGCGGAATAACTCGATATATGGTTTCACTATCAAAAACACAATTTAACCTTTGATCTTAGTATGTAATACAACTTTAGGATGATTAAGATCAACCCAAATGAATGCTAGACGACCAGGGATTCGGTATTGACTCTTAGAAATGATTAGGATACGTACCCTAACAATGAACCCGAATTGGCTTCTATATACTTACAGCGTGTGCAACCGTGCGATTGCATCCTGCAACCATTCGTTTGCCCAGTGTACCCGTACAAATGCATAACTGCATCCGTGCGGTTGCATTCCAACAGTGAAAGTTAAACGTTAAAGCACATTAACTTGGTCGTAATGAACTTGGGAACTATAATGCACCAACAAACTCCCCCTAGGACCCAGTTCATTATAATAAACAATAAAATTGACTTTCACCTGCTTTAGACAAACAAACAATTCACATATCAAAACATTAATACATTCACATTACGTTATTACAACCAAATCGAAATCAAAAGAAAATAAACGTTCAAGTCTACAGTTCAAAAGTTTATGATCTCAAGATAGACTTTAAGCATGAATATCAAATGCATAACATGTACGAACAGCCCTGTTGAACTGAATGGCTTGTTTCATGTTTTGTAACTCATGGAAGATCGGATGTCTTCTCAACACTTTGATATCTTCCTTGCACAGATTCCTGATCCACCTAGGATCAATAATCCTAATATGGTCCAAAGTATCACTAGATTCCAGCAAAATAACGGCTTCCTCATTTCGCCCATCATAATACCACCATCTAAACCGCTTACCAAAGTTCTGTGGTATTTTGCGAACCGGTGCATACCTCATAGTCTTCGCACGTTTGTACTTAACAACTCTAACCCTATTTCCCGTTTCTTGATCAATACGATACGAAATTTTCGGAAACTGAGGCTCTAACACAGACCAACCATACTTGAACTCCTTCTTAATCTTAAACTGCATCCACTGGCCCCATCCATCAGTCTCATGATAGAGCAGCGGCAGTCGAGCTAGTTCTATCATCTCAATGTAAGGGAGCGATTTCATGTCAACAGCATGTTTGAAATAATTAACTCCGTTCTCCCTTGTAACAGCAAAACAATTCAGATCTTTCATGTAACTAAGAATCTTTCCACCCGTAACCTTGCCCGTTCTGTCATAAAATAACTTGTACTTTGATTCCAACAGTATCTTCTTAAACCACGACTTTGTACTGGATTTCTGATTCTCCCTCCATTCACGATTCTTCTCTTTATTTACCGTCTCAAGATTCTCACCGTCTTTATTCACACCGGATGTGACGACCCGGAAATTTTCGACTAAATTTAAACTTGATCTTTATATGTTTCCGACACGATAAGCAAAGTCTGTAATGTTGAGTCTCCAAATTTTTGAACTATTTTCTTGCATTCATTTAATCTCGACCAGTTTCGACGATTCACGAACTATTAATTGTAAATAAATGTGTATATATAAATATAAATATAAATATATGTATATATAATAACTATTGATATACATTTAATCGTTAGAACTAAGAATGTAAAATGAAATACAATATAATTAAATTGTTATGAAAATGAATCTATATGTATATTTAATGTATATTAAATATAAATATTAAATGATTTTAATACTAGTTTGATGTTCCGATTGATATTAAGCAAGATAAATGCGAACTTATGTGATTTTAAAATAAACGGTGATCCGAAAATAAGTTATATAACTTATAGACTTATTAAATATGTATTTAGGAGCTATTTGTTAAATTTTAATTTTTTTTTTATATTTTTACATGAGATCGAGCGCTGATAGTGATTTGATTTTTATTTAATTTATAATTGAATTTTATACCATAACGACTGAAATAAATAAATATAATTACCATAAAAATTTGGAATTTATCTGAGTACTTTTTATTCGCCCCTGATTTAACAACGGACTACGAAATAATATCATAATAAAACTGTCGGTAGATATTTACAGACTACTATTGATTAATCACGTTTTAAAATTTTATATAGATATATTATATTACTTGTCTATTTTGCTTTTATATTACAGAGACAAGTTGAACACTTATTGAATTGGGAATGTAAATTTTACTGTTTTAAGTTTGTCTTCCTCTCAAATAAGAATATTACGTTGTAATGTATATACTTATGTATATATGAAATGCAATCATGAACCAATAACCTTCTTCTTCCTCTCCTCTCTCTCACATCACTCTCTAAATTATATATACATACATAAATATGCATCGGATCACCAACATCGACCAAGAACACATAATAAACTGTTTGCTCATCTTTTGTTTCTGTCCGAACCAACTCAAATACCAGAACCGAACCTCTTAATTCTCTTGTTGATCGAAGACCACCAAGACAACCTTCACCCTAGCCACTTTGATCTCCGGCAATTAACCACCACCTCTGACAAACTATTACCGCCACCCCCTAACAAACCACCTTGAAACCTGACTTCACTCAATTAAACCATCACTTTATTAGATCACTCGGCTAAAATGTTTCTTACATTAATCAATTGGAATAACCCATGAAATGTCCCGTTCATATTGATTATAAACGTTCCATATTAATTGATTTCGTTGCGAGGTTTTGACCTCTATATGAGACGTTTTTCAAAGACTGCATTCATTTTTAAAACAACCATAACCTTTATTTTATCAATAAAGGTTTCAAAAGCATTACGTAGATTATCAAATAATGATAATCTAAAATATACTGTTTACACACGACCATTACATAATGGTTTACAATAGAAATATATTACATCGACATATGTTTCTTGAATGCAGTTTTTACATAATATCATACAAACATGGACTCCAAATCTTGTCCTTATTTTAGTATGCAACAGTGGAAGCTCTTAATATTCACATGAGAATAAACATGCTTTAAACGTCAACAAAAATGTTGGTGAGTTATAGTTTTAACCTATATATATCAAATCGTAACAATAGACCACAAGATTTCATATTTCAATATACATCCCATACATAGAGATAAAAATCATTCATATGGTGAACACCTGGTAACCGACATTAACAAGATGCATATATAAGAATATCCCCATCATTCCGGGACACCCTTCGGATATGATATAAATTTCGAAGTACTAAAGCATCCGGTACTTTGGATGGGGTTTGTTAGGCCCATAGATCTATCTTTAGGATTCGCGTTAATTAGGGTGTCTGTTCCCTAATTCTTAGATTACCAGACTTAATAAAAAGGGGCATATTCGATTTCGATAATTCAACCATAGAATGTAGTTTCACGTACTTGTGTCTATTTTGTAAATCATTTATAAAACCTTCATGTATTCTCATCCCAAAAATATTAGATTTTAAAAGTGGGACTATAACTCACTTTCACAGATTTTTACTTCGTCGGGAAGTAAGACTTGGCCACTGGTCGATTCACGAACCTATAACAAATATGTACATATATATCAAAGTATATTAAAAATATATTTACAACACTTTTAATACATTTTGATGTTTTAAGTTTATTAAGTCAGCTGTCCTCGTTAGTAACCTACAACTAGTTGTCCAACGTTAGATGTACAGAAAAAAATTGATATATATTATCTTGAATCAATCCACGACCTAGTGTATACACGTCTCAGGCTAGATCACAACTCAAAGTATATATATTTTTGGAATCAACCTCAACCCTATATAGCTAACTCCCACATTACTGCATATAGAGTGTCTATGGTTGTTCCAAATAATATATACACATGGGTCGATATGATATGTCAAAACATTTGCATACGTGTCTATGGTATCCCAAGATTACATAATATATTAGAATACATGTATAATACAATATAAGTTAGCTAGGATATGATTAATATAGATTTGTTACCAATTTTCACGTTGCTACAACAAGAAAAATTATCCAATCTTGTTTTACCCATAACTTCTTCATTTTAAATCCGTTTTGAGTGAATCAAATTGCTATGGTTTCATATTGAACTCTATTTTATGAATTTAAATAGAAAAAGTATAGGTTTATAGTCAGAAATATAAGTTACAAGTCATTTTTGTAAAGGTAGTCATTTCAGTCGAAAGAACGACGTCTAGATGACCATTTTAGAAAACATACTTCCACTTTGAGTTTAACCATGATTTTTGGATATAGTTTCATGTTCATAAGAAAAATCATTTTCCTAGAAGAACAACTTTTAAATCAAAGTTTATCATAGTTTTTAATTAACTAACCCAAAACAGCCCGCGGTGTTACTACGACGGCGTATGTCCGGTTTTATAGTGTTCTTCGTGTTTTCAGGTTTTAAATCATTAAGTTAGCATATAATATAAATATAGAACATGTTTTTAGTTGATTTTAAAAGTCAATTTAGAAGGATTAACTTTTGTTTGCGAACAAGTTTAGAATTAACTAAACTATGTTCTAGTGATTACAAGTTTAAACCTTCGAATAAGATAGCTTTATATGTATGAATCGAATGATGTTATGAACATCATTACTACCTCAAGTTTTCTGGATAAAGCTACTGGAAATGAGAAAAATGGATCTAGCTTCAAAGGATCCTTGGATGGCTTGAAAGTTCTTGAAGCAGAATCATGACACGAAAACAAGTTCAATTAAGATTTCCACTCGAAATAAGATTGTTATAGTTATAGAAATTGAATCAAAGTTTGTATATGAGTATTACCTTGTATTAAAAAGATATCTTACTGTAAATAATAAATATTTCTTGAGGTTGGATGATCACTCTACAAGATTGGAAGTAAGCTAGCAAACTTGGAAGTATTCTTGATTTTATGAAACTAGAACTTATAGAATTTATGAAGAACACTTAGAACTTGAAGATAGAACTTGAGAGAGATTAATTAGATAAATAAAATTGAAGAATGAAAGTGTTTGTAGGTGTTTTTGGTCGTTGGTATATGGATTAGATATAAAGGATGTGTAATTTTGTTTACATGTAAATAAGTCATGAATGATTACTCATATTTTTGTAATTTTATGAGATATTTCATGCTAGTTGCCAAATGATGGTTCCCACATGTGTTAGGTGACTCACATAGGCTGCTAAGTGCTGATCATTGGAGTGTATATATCAATAGTACATACATCTAAAAGCTGTGTATTGTACGAGTACGAATACGGGTGCATACGAGTAGAATTGTTGATGAAACTGAACGAGGATGTAATTGTAAGCATTTTTGTTAAGTAGAAGTATTTTGATAAGTGTCTTGAAGTCTTTCAAAAGTGCATGAATACATATTAAAACACTACATGTATATACATTTTAACTGAGTCGTTAAGTCATCGTTAGTCGTTACATGTAAGTGTTGTTTTGAAACCTTTAGGTTAACGATCTTGTTAAATATTGTTAACCCATTGTTTATTAAATCAAATGAGATGTTAAATTATTACATTATCATGATATCATGATGTATTAATATATCTTAATATGATATATATACATTAAATGTCGTTACAACGATAATCGTTACATATATGTCTCGTTTCAAAATCATTAAGTTAGTAGTCTTGTTTTTACACATGTAGTTCATTGTTAATATACTTAATGATATGTTTACTTATCATAATATCATGTTAACTATATATATATATCCATATATATGTCATCATATAGTTTTTACAAGTTTTAACGTTCGTGAATCGCCGGTCAACTTGGGTGGTCAATTGTCTATATGAAACATATTTCAATTAATCAAGTCTTATCAAATTTGATTGCATAACATGTTGGAAACATTTAATCATGTAAATATCAATTTCATTTAATATATAAAAACATGGAAAAGTTCGGGTCACTACAGTACCTACCCGTTAAATAAATTTCGTCCCGAAAATTTTAAGCTGTTGAAAGTGTTGACGAATCTTCTAGAAATAGATGCGGGTATTTCTTCTTCATCTGATCTTCACGCTCCCAGGTGAACTCGGGTCCTCTACGAGCATTCCATCGAACCTTAACAATCAGTATCTTGTTTTGTTTAAGTCTCTTAACCTCACGATCCATTATTTCGACGGGTTCTTCAATGAATTGAAATTTTTCATTGATTTGGATTTCGTCCAACAGAATAGTGAGATCTTCTTTAGCAAAACATTTCTTCAAATTCGAGACGTGTAAAGTGTTATGTACATTCGCAAGTTGTTGAGGTAACTCAAGTCGGTAAGCTACTGGTCCGACACGATCAATAATCTTGAATGGTCCAATATACCTTGGATTTAATTTCCCTCGTTTACCAAATCGAACAACACCTTTCCAAGGTGCAACCTTAAGCATGACCATTTCTCCAATTTCAAATTCTATGTCTTTTCTTTTAATGTCGGCGTAGCTCTTTTGTCGACTTTGGGCGGTTTTCAACCGTTGTTGAATTTGGATAATCTTTTCGGTAGTTTTTTGTATTATCTCCGGACCCGTAATCTGTCTATCCCCCACTTCACTCCAACAAATCGGAGACCTGCACTTTCTACCATAAAGTACTTCAAACGGCGCCATCTCAATGCTTGAATGATAGCTGTTGTTGTAGAAAAATTCTGCTAACGGTAGATGTCGATCCCAACTATTTCCGAAATCAATAACACATGCTCGTAGTATGTCTTCAAGCGTTTGTATCGTCCTTTCGCTCTGCCCATCAATTTGTGGATGATAGGCAGTACTCATGTCTAGAGGAGTTCCTAATGCTTGCTGTAATGTCTGCCAGAATCTTGAAATAAATCTGCCATCCCTATCAGAGATAATAGAGATTGGTATTCCATGTCTGGAGACGACTTCTTTCTAATACAGTCATGCTAACTTCTCCATCTTGTCATCTTCTCTTATTGGCAGAAAGTGTGCTGACTTGGTGAGACGATCAACTATTACCCAAATAGTATCATAACTACTTGCAGTCCTTGGCAATTTAGTAATGAAATCCATGGTAATGTTTTCCCATTTCCATTCCGGGATTTCAGGTTGTTGTAGTAGACCTGATGGTTTCTGATGTTCAGCTTTGACCTTAGAACACGTCAAACATTCTCCTACATATTTAGCAATATCGGCTTTCATACCTGGCCACCAAAAATGTTTCTTAAGATCCTTGTACATTTTTCCCGTTCCAGGATGTATTGAGTATCTGGTTTTATGAGCTTCTCTAAGTACCATTTCTCTCATATCTCCAAATTTTGGTACCCAAATTCTTTCAGCCCTATACCGGGTTCCGTCTTCTCGAATATTAAGATGCTTCTCCGATCCTTTGGGTATTTCATCCTTTAAATTTCCCTCTTTTAAAACTCCTTGTTGCACCTCCTTTATTTGAGTAGTAAGGTTAGTGTGAATCATTATATTCATAGATTTTACTCGAATGGGTTCTCTGTCCTTTCTACTCAAGGCGTCGGCTACCACATTTGCCTTCCCCGGGTGGTAACGAATCTCAAAGTCGTAATCATTTAACAATTCAATCCACTTACGCTGCCTCATATTCAGTTGATTCTCATTAAATATGTGTTGAAGACTTTTGTGGTCGGTATATATAATACTTTTGACCCCATATAAGTAGTGCCTTCAAGTCTTTAATGCAAAAACAACCGCGCCTAATTCCAAATCATGCGTCGTATAATTTTGCTCGCGAATCTTCAATTGTCTAGACGCATAAGCAATCACCTTCGTCCGTTGCATTAATACACAACCGAGACCTTGCTTTAATGCGTCACAATAAATCACAAAATCATCATTCCCTTCAGGCAATGACAATATAGGTGCCGTAGTTAGCTTTTTCTTCAATAATTGAAACGCCTTCTCTTGTTCATTCTTTCTTTCAAATTTCTTCCCTTTATGCGTTAATGCAGTCAAGGGTTTTGCTATTTTGGAGAAATCTTGGATGAATCTTCTGTAGTAACCAGCCAATACTAAAAATTGACGTATATGCTTCGGAGTTTTTGGGGTTTCCCACTTTTCAACGGTTTCGATCTTTGCCGGGTCCACCTGGATACCTTCTTTGTTCACTATGTGACCGAGGAATTGAACTTCTTCCAACCAAAATGCATACTTTGAAAACTTAGCGTACAGTTTTTCTTTCCTCAATACTTCTAGCACTTTTCTCTAATGTTCTTCATGCTCTTGATCATTCATTGAGTAAATAAGTATGTCATCGATGAAAACAATGACAAACTTGTCAAGATATGGCCCACACACTCGGTTCATAAGGTCCATGAACACAGCTGGTGTGTTAGTCAATCCAAACGGCATAACCATAAGCTCGTAATGACCATAACGCGTCCTAAAAGCAGTTTTTGGAATATCATCATCCTTTACTCGCATTTGATGATATCCAGAACGTAAATCGATCTTCGAATAAACCGACGAGCCTTGTAGTTGATCAAATAAGTCGTCAATTCTCGGCAGTGGATAACGGTTTTTGATGGTAAATTTGTTCAACTCTCTGTAGTCAATACACAACCTAAATGTACCATCCTTCTTCTTGACAAACAAAACAGGAGCTCCCCATGGTGATGTGCTTGGTCGAATGAAACCACGTTCTAATAGTTATTGCAGTTGGCTTTGCAGTTCTTTCATCTCGCTGGGTGCGAGTCTATAAGGAGCACGAGCTATTGGTGCAGCTCCTGGTACAAGATCTATTTGAAATTCAACAGATCGATGTGGAGGTAGTCCTAGTAATTCTTTCGGAAATACATCGGGAAATTCTTTTGCGACAGGAACATCATTGATGCTCTTTTCTTCAGTTTGTACTTTCTCGACGTGTGCTAGAACAGCATAGCAACTTTTTCTTATTAGTTTTTGTGCCTTCAAATTACTAATAAGATGTAGCTTCGTGTTGCCCTTTTCTCCGTACACCATTAAGGGCTCTCCTTCTTCTCGTACAATGCGAATTGCATTTTTATAACATACGATCTCTGCTTTCACCTTCTTCAGCCAGTCCATGCCAACTATTACATCAAAACTCCCTAACTCTACGGGTATCAAATTAATCTTAAATATTTCGCTACCCAGTTTAATTTCTCGATTCCGGCATATATAATCTGCAGAAATTAATTTACCGTTTGCTAATTCGAGTAAAAATTTACTATCCAACAATGTCAATGGATAACTTAATTTAGCACAAAAATCTCTACTCATATAGCTTCTATCCGCACCCGAATCAAATAAAATGTAAGCAGATTTATTGTCAATAAGAAACGTACCCGTAACAAGCTCCGGGTCTTCCTGTGCCTCTGCCGCATTAATATTGAAAACTCTTCCACGGCCTTGTCCATTCGTGTTCTCCTGGTTCGGGCAATTTCTAATAATGTGGGCTGGTTTTCCACATATATAACAAACTACATTGGCATAACTTGCTCCGACACTACTTGCTCCGCCATTACTCATTCTGACACCATTTGTTCCTTTCGTTCTGTTAACCCCTGGTCCGTAGACCTCACACTTTGCCGCGCTATGACCATTTATTTTACACTTGTTGCAAAATTTGGTGCAGAACCTCGAGTGATAATTTTCACACCTTTGGCATAGCTGCTTCTGATTGTTGTTGTTGTTGTTGTTGCGGTTGTTATTGTTGTTGGGATGATTGTTGTAGTTACTGTTGTTGTTGCTGTTGTTGTTGTTATTGTTGTTGGGTCGTTTGTTATAGTTGTGATTGATGTTGCGATTATTGTTGTAATTGCTTTTGTTGTTGTATTGGTGATTCTTATCACCGTTTTCCTCCCACTTTCTTTTGACTTGCTTCACATTGGCCTCTTCAGCCGCCTGTTCTTTAATTCTTTTCTCAATCTAGTTCACTAGTTTGTCAGCCATTCTACATGCCTGTTGTATGGAGGCGGGCTCGTGTGAACTTATATCTTCTTGGATTCTTTCCGGTAATCCTTTCACAAACGCGTCGATCTTCTCTTCCTCATCTTCGAATGCTCTCGGACATAATAGGCATAATTCTGTGAATAGTCTTTCGTACGTGGTAATATCAAATCCTTGGGTTCGTAACCCTCTAAGTTCTGTCTTGAGCTTATTGACCTCGGTTCTGGGACGGTACTTCTCGTTCATCAAGTGCTTGAATGCTGACCACGGTAGTGCGTAAGCATCATCTTATCCCACTTGCTCTAGATAGGTATTCCACCATGTTAACGAAGTACCTGTGAAGGTATGCGTAGCGTACTTCACTTTGTCCTCTTCAGTACACTTACTTATGGCAAACATCGATTCGACCTTCTCGGTCCACCGTTTCAATCCGATCGGTCCTTCAGTTCCATCAAATTCCAAAGGTTTGCAGGCAGTGAATTCTTTGTAGGTGCATCCTACACGATTTCTTGCGCCGTTAGCTGCATTGCTAGATTTGGAGTTATTGTTGGTATGTAGTGCAGCCTGTACTGCGGCTATGTTTGAAGCAAGAAAGGCACGAAATTCATCTTTGCTCATATTCAAGGTGTGTCGAGTAGTCGGTGCCATTTCCTTCAAAATAGTCAAATGAAACGATTTAATCATATAGAATATCAAGAGTAGTCAATAGTATTTCGTAGCGTAATATGAACTTATTTATAAAAGCTCTTTCTTCATATTAGCATTTTATACTCTTTAATTCGGGTAGTACCTACCCGTTAAGTTCATACTTAGTAGCTAACATACCATTTCAACTACTACAATTCTATATGAAAAACTAATCAAAAAAAAAAAAAAATATCATATTCAAACCTTTATACAATAACTTGCAAACTTACAATACCGCTTTTTTTTATATATAGCATGAAATATAGCACATAAAACTTTGATACAAAGTAGTTGCGAAGATAATTCTAGTTAATAAATAAGGCGTTCAGCAAAGGCAATAAAGACACGTAATTCATACGTCCAGAAACAAGTCATGCATTCTGGTTTTACTAATACCACTTCCCATCCTTGGTTTTGTGGAACATAACCATTGTGACCGATAGTAAGACAATGTGTTGTAACGTCGTCAAAAGGATGAAGGTTACGTAATGACCAACAGTCTCGTAATAACCTAAAAACCTCATTTCTTACCCCAATTATTGACTCCGTCACTTGTGGGAACGTTTTGTTTAATAGTTGTAGCCCGATGTTCTTGTTCTCACTTTGGTGAGAAGCGAACATTACTAACCCGTAAGCATAACATGCTTCTTTATGTTGCATGTTAGCCGCTTTTTCTAAATCACGAAGTCCTATATTCGGATATATTGAGTCAAAATAATTTCTTAACCCGTTGCGTAAAATAGCATTTGGGTTCCCCGCAATATATGCGTCAAAGTAAACACATCGTAACTTATGGATTTCTCAATGTGATATCCCCCATCTTTTGAATGAAAGCCTTTTATAAATCAAGGTATTCTTGGAACGTTCTTCGAATGTCTTACAAACTGATCTCGCCTTAAATAGTTGTGCCGAGGAATTCTGTCTGACTCTAGACAAGATTTCATCAATCATGTCTCCGGGTGGGTCTCTTAAAATATTGGGTTGTCTATCCATTTTGGGTTTTTATACTGTAAAATAGACAATAGTTAGATTCATAAAAAAATACTTATTAATACAAGCAATTTTTACATATATCATAAAGCATAAGCACACTATATTACATATATTACACCACACGAATACAACTATCTTATTCCGACTCGCTCGTTTCTTCTTCTTCGATTTTGGTTCGTTTTGCCAAGTTTCTAGGGATATATGATGTTCCCCTAATACGAGCCGTCGTTTTCCACATTGGTTTAGAAAAACCTGGTGGTTTAGAGGTTCCCGGGTTATTGTCACAACTTAAGAAATACGGGTGTTGACGATACATATAAAGTTCATCGTGTTTGGAATCAAATTTCCCTATTTTTATGCCCTTTCCTTTATTATTCTCTTTTGCCTTATTAAATTGTGTTGGGGTAATTTCTATAACATCATCGGAATCCTTGTCAGGATCCGATTCATCGGAGAATTGGTAATCCTCCCAATACTTTGCTTCCTTGGCGGAAACACCATTGACCATAATTAACTTTGGTCGGTTGGTTGAGGATTTTCTTCTACTTAACTGTTTTATTATTTTCCCCACTGATTCTATTTCTTCTTCCGGTTCCGATTCTTCTTCCGGTTTCGATTCTTCTTCCGGTTCCGACTCTTCTTCCGGTTCCTCTTCAGGAACTTGTGAATCAGTCCACGAATCATTCCAATTTACATTTGACTCTTCATTATTATTAGGTGAGTCAATGGGACTTGTTCTAGAGGTAGACATCTATCACATAATATCAAACACGTTAAGAGATTAATATATCACATAATATTCACATGTTAAAAATATATAGTTTCTAACAAAAATGTTAAGCAATCATTTTTAAAGAAAACACGGTCGAAGTCCAGACTCACTAATGCATCCTAACAAACTCGATAAGACACACTAATGCAAATTTTCTGATTCTCTAAGACCAATGCTCGGATACCAACTGAAATGTCCCGTTCATATTGATTATAAACGTTCCATATTAATTGATTTCGTTGCGAGATTTTGACCTCTATATGAGACGTTTTTCAAAGACTGCATTCATTTTTAAAACAAGCATAACCTTTATTTTATCAATAAAGGTTTCAAAAGCGTTGCGTAGATTATCAAATAATGATAATCTAAAATATACTGTTTACACACGACCATTACATAATGGTTTACAATAGAAATATATTACATCGACATATATTTCTTGAATGCAGTTTTTACATAATATCATACAAACATGGACTCCAAATCTTGTCCTTATTTTAGTATGCCACAGCGGAAGCTCTTAATATTCACCTGAGAATTAACATGCTTTAAACGTCAATAAAAATGTTGGTGAGTTATAGGTTTAACCTATATATATTAAATCGTAACAATAGACCACAAGATTTCATATTTCAATATACATCCCATACATAGAGATAAAAATCATTCATATGGTGAACACCTGGTAACCGACATTAACAAGATGCATATATAAGAATATCCCCATCATTCCGGGACACCCTTAGGATATGATATAAATTTCGAAGTACTAAAGCATCCGGTACTTTGGATGGGGTTTGTTAGGCCAAATAGATCTATCTTTAGGATTCGCGTCAATTAGGGTGTCTGTTCCCTAATTCTTAGATTACCAGACTTAATAGAAAGGGGCATATTCGATTTCGATAATTCAACCATAGAATGTAGTTTCACGTACTTGTGTCTATTTTGTAAATTATTTATAAAACCTGCATGTATTCTCATCCCAAAAATATTAGATTTTAAAAGTGGGACTATAACTCACTTTCACAGATTTTTACTTCGTCGGGAAGTAAGACTTGGCCACTGGTCGATTCACGAACCTATAACAAATATGTACATATATATCAAAGTATATTCAAAATATATTTACAACACTATTAATACATTTTGATGTTTTCAGTTTATTAAGTCAGCTGTCCTCGTTAGTAACCTACAACTAGTTGTCCAACGTTAGATGTACAAAAAAAAAATTGATATATATTATCTTGAATCAATCCACGACCTAGTGTATACACGTCTCAGGCTAGATCACAACTCAAATTATATATATTTTTGGAATCAACCTCAACCCTGTATAGCTAACTCCCACATTACTGCATATAGAGTGTCTATGGTTGTTCCAAATAATATATACACATGGGTCGATATGATATGTCAAAACATTTGCATACGTGTCTATGGTATCCCAAGATTACATAATATATTAGAATACATGTATAATACAATATAAGTTAGCTAGGATATGATTAATATAGATTTGTTACCAATTTTCACGTTGCTACAACAAGAAAAATTATCCAATCTTGTTTTACCCATAACTTCTTCATTTTAAATCCGTTTTGAGTGAATCAAATTGCTATGGTTTCATATTGAACTCTATTTTATGAATTTAAATAGAAAAAGTATAGGTTTATAGTCAAAAATATAAGTTACAAGTCGTTTTTGTAAAGGTAGTCATTTCAGTCGAAAGAACGACGTCTAGATGACCATTTCAGAAAACATACTTTCACTTTGAATTTAACCATGATTTTTGGATATAGTTTCATGTTCATAAGAAAAATCATTTTCCCAGAAGAACAACTTTTAAATCAAAGTTTATCATAGTTTTTAATTAACTAACCCAAAACAGCCCGCTGTGTTACTACGACGGCGTATGTCCGGTTTTACAGTGTTCTTCGTGTTTTCAGGTTTTAAATCATTAAGTTAGCATATCATATAAATATAGAACATGTGTTTGGTTGATTTTAAAATTCAAGTTAGAAGGATTAACTTTTGTTTGCGAACAAGTTTAGAATTAACTAAACTATGTTCTAGTGATTACAAGTTTAAACCTTCGAATAAGATAGCTTTATATGTATGAATCGAATTATGTTATGAACATCATTACTACCTCAAGTTTTCTGGATAAAGCTACTGGAAATGAGAAAAATGGATCTAGCTTCAAAGGATCCTTGGATGGCTTGAAAGTTCTTGAAGCAGAATCATGACACGAAAACAAGTTCAAGTAAGATTTCCACTCGAAAGAAGATTGTTATAGTTATAGAAATTGAATCAAAGTTTGAATATGAGTATTACCTTGTATTAGAAAGATATCTTACTGTAAATAATAAAGACTTCTTGAGGTTGGATGATCACTCTACAAGATTGGAAGTAAGCTAGCAAACTTGGAAGTATTCTTGATTTTATGAAACTAGAACTTGTAGAATTTATGAAGAACACTTAGAACTTGAAGATAGAACTTGAGAGAGATTAATTAGATGAAGAAAATTGAAGAATGAAAGTGTTTTTAGGTGTTTTTGGTCGTTGGTATATGGATTAGATATAAAGGATGTGTAATTTTGTTTACATGTAAATAAGTCATGAATGATTACTCAAATTTTTGTAATTTTATTAGATATTTCATGCTAGTTGCCAAATGATGGTTCCCACATGTGTTAGGTGACTCACATGTTCTACTAAGAGCTGATCATTGGAGTGTATATACCAATAGTACATACATCTAAAAGCTGTGTATTGTACGAGTACGAATACGGGTGCATACGAGTAGAATTGTTGATGAAACTGAACGAGGATGTAATTGTAAGCATTTTTGTTAAGTAGAAGTATTTTAATAAGTGTCTTGAAGTCTTTAAAAAGTGTATGAATACATATTAAAACACCACATGTATATACATTTTTACTGAGTCGTTAAGTCATCGTTAGTCGTTACATGTAAGTGTTGTTTTGAAACCTTTAGGTTAACGATCTTGTTAAATGTTGTTAACCCATTGTTTATTAAATCAAATGAGATGTTAAATTATTACATTATCATGAAATCATGATGTATTAATATATCTTAATATGATATATATACAATAAATGTCGTTACAACGATAATCGTTACATATATGTCTCGTTTCAAAATCATTAAGTTAGTAGTCTTGTTTTTACATATGTAGTTCATTGTTAATATACTTAATGATATGTTTACTTATCATAATATCATGTTAACTATATATATATATCCATATATATGTCATCATATAATTTTTACAAGTTTTAACGTTCGTGAATCGCCGGTCAACTTGGGTGGTCAATTGTCTATATGAAACCTATTTCAATTAATCAAGTCTTAATAAGTTTGATTGCTTAACATGTTGGAAACATTTAATCATGTAAATATCAATTTCATTTAATTTATAAAAACATGGAAAAGTTCGGGTCACTACAACCCAAAACCATTACTACCGTCCCACTACAAACCATCACCTTATGCTAGCTGATCCTGTTTCCTTTTGTTTTGGTCCGAGTAGCAACAACAACCGAAACCTATGGTTCGTGGATACTCTTTATTACCTCTTGTTCCATCATCAATCAAAATCACCTTAACCGGATCACCACCACAACTAAGACCATCAATACCATCATCCAGCTTCTCTAAACCTTCGATCACCTTCAACAAATCATGACTACCACACCTCTTCACCATCTTCGTTTAACACCATCGATCACAAACCCAAACACTACCATTAAAATACTATCCTATCCTATTCAACTGTTACTGCTGCTGTAATACTCCTGTTTCTACCTCAAACATTCGCGTTTTATTTTCTTTCTTCCTTCTTTCGACAACCCTTAGATTATTCACTGTTTTTTTTCGTTTGTGCTCAGCTCCAACAAACACCACCATTTCTTTATTATGTTTCACTGTCCAATGAACCTTATATTTTTCTTTTTCCTCATGTTGTCGGCCAATATACATTAAAATATATCTGTACCAAAGCTTTATTTGATTGATGAAACTTGTGCAGGACGTTTAATACTTGGGCTGATATTTGTTTCTGATTTTAAATCCCAATCTATCATGGTTTATTAAAGGGGTTATATATTTGGGCTACCATCTTCCTTTGCCTCATTGGGCCATAAATTTTTCTTAGTTGGGCCGTGTATTGATTGGGCCTTATGCTTTCTTTGTGTCATTAAACCGAGATTCAACCACATATTGTTTCGGTGGGGCTGCTGCCATATATACGTTTTCCTATTTAATTCAAACTGAACTGATGACGTTTGAAGGACAAAGATTGATACTCAATATAATAGAATGAAAGGTGGTAATAGAAGTAGTAATGATAAAGAATAGGTGACGATAGGAAGATGATATACATGATTGTATTACACGATCATGAAACTAGATGATAAGCATGGTAATGATATAGTGATTGTGATGATTTTGTTGATGTTAATTGAGAGTAAGAATAGATTAATAAAGATGATGATGGTAGTAATAGATTAAGGATGATAACGATCGGGATGAAATGAATCAAAAAATGATTATGGTATTATGATGGTTAATGACAAGATGAGATGTTAGACGGGTTAAATATATTAAGGGTAATAAAAACATTAGACAGATCGATGGTTGGGCATGTGGTCATTGAACGAGAGGTCGCGGGTTCGAGCCCGGGCATGGACATTTATTTTTTAGGCTTGATACATTGAGGTAGCCTTTTTTATCACTTTTATTATTATTATTATTATTATTATTATTATTATTATTATTATTATTATTATTATTATTATTATTATTATTATTATTATTATTATTATTATTATTATTATCATAAGTATTAAAATTATTATTAGTAGTATTATTATCATTATAACCAAAAATAACTTTTATTACTATTATTGATATTAGGTTATCAAATAAATTTTTTTTTATATAAAAATATACTTTTAGTAATATTACATATAAGTATATATTAATCATATAAACATTTTTTTTATATATATAACAAATTAAGTATTTTTAATATAATACTAACCAAATATATAATAATATAACTATATAAATATTAGTCATTATAAATGTATATACACAAATTAAATATATATAATAGATAAAATAAGTTATAATATGTGAAATTGTCCAATTACGATTATGTGTGTTAATATATATATATATATATATATATATATATATATATATATATATATATATATATATATATATATATATAACTGATATAGGTTCGTGAATCTGAGGCCAACCCTGCATTGTTCAGTTTCGTCGTTTGCAAATTTTTACTACAAAATATCGTATCGTGAGTTTCATTACTCCCTTTTTATATATATTTTTGGGACTGAGAATACATGCGCTGATTTTACTAATGTTTTATAAAATAGACACAAGTGATCAAAAACTACATTCTATGGCAGGATTATGAATATTGAATATCACCCCTTTTTAGCTTGGTAACCTAATAATAAGGAAACGGGTATGGCCCCTAATTGACGCGAATCCTAAAGATAGATCTATGGACCTCGACAGGTCCTATCCGGTGTACGGATGCTTTAGTATTTCGAGATTATTAATATTATACAGACGAGAGGTTCTGTTTGGGGATATTCTATGCATTAAAGTTAAGTCGGTTATCAAGCGTTCACCATATGAATGATTTTTAATTCGCGGGTTACGCGTATTATTTTGTACTCGGTTTACGTGTACAATTAAATATATAAAATCTTGTGGTCTATTAAAATGATGGAAATGAATGTTTATGATAAACTAATGAACTCACCAACCTTTTGGTTGACACTTTAAAGCATGTTTATTCTCAGGTATGAAAGAAATCTTCCACTGTGCATTTGCTCATTTTAGAGATATTACTTGGAGTCATTCATGACATATTTCAAAAGACGTTGCATTCGAGTCATTGAGTTCATCAAGATTATTATTAAGTCAATTATAGTTGGATGTATTATGAAATGGTATGCATATCGTCAACTTTCGATGTAAGGAAAGTTTGTCTTTTCAAAACGAATGCAATGTTTGTAAAATGTATCATATAGAGGTCAAGTACCTCGCGATGTAACCAAATGTAATGTATTCGTCTAGATGGATTAGGACGGGTCATTAAAGTTGGAATCAGAGCGGTGGTCTTAGCAAACCAGGTCTTGCATTAGTGTGTCTAACTATTAGTTTTTTAGATGCATTAGTGAGTCTGGACTTCGAACGTGTCTGCATGTCAAAAGTTTTTCTTATCATTTCGTGTCAAAAATTACCTGCTTATCATCCTTAAAGTCTAGATATATCTTACTGCATTGATTGCATGAATAGTGAATAGACGAAATTCATATCTTATCGTATTTGCTAATTTATATCTTAGCGTATATGTTACTGTAAAATTTTCCTGATATATTCCGTAACTTCCTCCACAATCTACGAAATCTTTTGTTCTATATATATAGATATTCTATGTAATTAGAATACCATTCGATAGCCGGAAATCATCTTACATCGAAAAATCCTTTATTCAATCGTACGAAATGGAACAAGCTACTAGTTCAAGTTCTTCGGAACCCGACAGCTAATCCGACATGGATATTCACCTAAGCTCCGGAAGCAGCGTCACCAGAATGAATTAACCAATCAGCCATCCCCAATTTATCTGATGGGTTGGTATTCAACTTAACCAATGGAGACAAGAAGAAGGTGATCCCTTCCATCAACCGAATTCACCTCTTGGTGAAGAACCTGAAGCACTTATCAGCGAACCTGACCGTAATACCATTTTCTCTCTCATTTCCAGAGTATCTCGTCATGCTTATATATTATCTCAAATTCTAGATCTTATTCATCCACTCGTCAGAACCGACAATCATCCTGGTGTAATAGAAGAAGTCAACGAGCTTCGCGCTCGAGTATTGGCTTTGGAGAATATGGTGCAAAGTTTACAAGCACCAGCAGCATCACCGACACCAACATTACCACCAACAACATAGGCCTCAACACCACACGTCTCAACATCACAACCCGTATCTCGAGCATGATCTTCGTTCTACCCATCTTTCTATATCAAATATCTTCGTTCTACATGGCGATTATGTAATCTCTAATGTTTTAGAGATTATATATTCTTGTTCTAACGGTAAATCAAATGAGTTTAATATCATATTGACTCATTAAATCCATGATTACATCTAAAGAAAATATATGTGTATATATGTTTTCATAAAGATTGTAATTAAAATTTCTTTTGTACAAACTATTAATGGTGAAAATATTTTTAATGGGTAGGTAATACCTGATGAATATTTAGATTTCACGTTAATAAGTTACACTGTACATTCTTCGAATCTGATTCAACAGTCATTTACTATCCTACTTACATCCACAGATATATGAATCCGTTCACCATAGAATACCCAATTTCATACAATTTCATATTTGGATTTTGACCTATCAGAATCCAACAAGTGGCATACTGAAGAAAACATTGGACAAAATAAAATTTATTAGAAACAAGCAAATTAACTATGAGAAATTTTGTTAAGAATCCACGCTAACAAAATCCTAGCTAATTGTTCCTAGCTAACTGTTAATTCCTTATTACATTTATTTATCGCAATTTAATTATCGCAATTTTAATTCTCGCAATTTTATTTATCATCATTTAATTTCTGTTATTTATTTTATGCACTTTAAATATCGGGACACGTATACAAGGTTTTGACATATCATATTGACGCATCTATATATATTATTTGGAATAACCATAGACACTCTATATGCAATAATGCTTGAGTTAGCTATACATGGTTGAGGTTGATTCTACAATAATATATATACTTTGAGTTGTGATCGAGTCTGAGACATGTATACAATGAGTCACGATACGTATTAATTAATTCGAATATTATATATTAAACTGTATATGAATTATTGAATTACAAACTGTGGACTGCCAACACTGGACAATTAAAAGGAATTAAAATATTGATTATAACATATGAAACTAAACAATTCTTCAAGTTTGCCACTTGATTTCATCTTAAACCTTATTTGTATCTTGATGATTACAATCTGCGTTCAAACCTCTCATGATTCTTGAAAACACCTTAATCGAGAGGATGAATCAACCGCACTTCATCCACAAAAGAAAAGATTGATGCATATAGTTAGGCACCTGAAAACACTCGGAACCTGAGTAAACATTTAACACGTATCTGTACTAGCTCCTTTGGCGTTGTTATTACCGAAAATAACTTTACAATCTCTCTCCAAATTAGCCAATTTTTTCACAACTCCAGCAAGTCAACTTCGACTTTTTATTCAGATTAGCCTTATTATAACCTTGATATATAAGTTTGCCTTTCATCATCGTTACTGGAGAACCGTTTATATTCCACCACATTAGCAGTAAACTTATCAGCAACTTCATTGATCTTTGACTTTTCGAAGAATCATTATATTCATTGAAACCTTATCATATAGTCATCCACGTCTTGTAACGAGAATGACCATACCAATTACCGGGAATAGCAAATCAGTATTTTGAATCTCTCAATGTTTCTACATCAACAGTTATATGAATACATATAACATTTATCTCTTAGAATTATGATCTTCCATCCTGAAATTCTGAAAAGCACCAGTCTGCAAATCAATACTCAGAATGTTGAAAAAGCTGAATTAAGCAGCAAAAATTGTAAATGACCTTAACCGTCGGAAGTTGATGATAAAGAATAGTATGTTGGCAAAGC
Organism: Rutidosis leptorrhynchoides; assembly: GCF_046630445.1. NCBI lineage: Eukaryota > Viridiplantae > Streptophyta > Magnoliopsida > Asterales > Asteraceae > Rutidosis > Rutidosis leptorrhynchoides. The sequence continues at coordinate 340,845,022 of NC_092338.1, read as the reverse complement.
TCAGAAAAAGAGAAGGTTTGAAACTGGAAAACGAATTGAGCAAACCATGAAGGAGGCTGTGGACAAATCACAAAGACTAAATCTACCTTCAAAGAATCTAAATGATTCAGTATATACTGAAGTCATTAACGAATACCTTGCTCCTGACTCTACACTTTTACGTACAAATCTTCTTCATCATCCTTCGATATTAGAAATTCTAAGATATTATCGTATCTTTCATTATGAATATCCTCAATATTTCTGAAGATATCTTCATAAATATCTCGTCCGATATTAATTATCTCTCCGCGCTATCTGTGATATATCATAAAAGGAAACTATTTTAGTTTCTAAATTCTAAAAAAAAATTCGAATTTAAATTATGAATGATTTTGAAGTAGTGTTGGAAATTGATGCATGAGTTAATATAGTATAATGACACTTGATCAACGTGATTATATTACAGTAAGTCATGCTGAGTTTCTAAATGGAACGTGATGATTCACAAACCATACCGTCATCATGTGCCATGTTACACGACTCATACATTTTACCTAATCTCTAAACATATCAAGAACTTAATTTCTTGATAATTCTATCTTTTCTCTTGAATTCTGGTAATTTAACCAATCAAGATCGTGCTATTACAATCTCTCTCTTAGAACATTAGTTATGTTCATTCAAAACTTCATACCTACGAATTCTGGACCATTATTCGCTTGACTTAAAGTTGGGAAGAGAAAACAAAAGGATGGAACTCCAAAGTATAAAGGAAACGAAGGGAGTAGATATATACTGAAATATCAGACAAAGCAATCGAGACAGATCATTGTATTTAACCAAAGAGGATCTTAATTTCCTTAACTACCAAAGAACCAAATCTTATTACGAAGATTTCCTTTAAATCCCTTGAATTTCAGAAATCAACTGTGACTACGTCAAAAGTTAAGAAGAACCTTATTTCTTCATTTCACTCTTTTGTGATATCTTCACTCGTACGCTTCGAGTAATCGAATTACCTTATCAATATTACTCTATGGTAATAAAAATCTATTTATCAACTCATATTCCGTCATGAAAACATTTTTATTGTTAGCCATGACGATCTCAATCAAATATCGGGACGAAATTTCTTTAACGGGAAGGTACTGTGACGACCCGGAAATTTTTGACTAAATTTAAACTTGATCTTTATATGTTTCCGACACGATAAGCAAAGTCTGTAATGTTGAGTCTCCAAATTTTTGAACTATTTTCTTGCATTCATTTAACCTCGACCAGTTTCGACGATTCACGAACTATTAATTGTAAATAAATGTGTATATATAAATATAAGTATAAATATATGTATATATAATAACTATTTATATACATTTAACCGTTAGAACTAAGAATGTAAAATGAAATACAATATAATTAAATTGTTATGAAAATGAATCTATATGTATATTTAATGTATATTAAATATAAATATTAAATGATTTTAATACTAGTTTGATGTTCCGATTGATATTAAGCAAGATAAATGCGAACTTATGTGATTTTAAAATAAACGGTGATCCGAAAATAAGTTATATAACTTATAGACTTATTAAATATGTATTTAGGAGCTATTTGTTAAATTTTAATTTTTTTTTTATATTTTTACCTGAGATCGAGCGCTGATAGTGATTTAATTTTTATTTAATTTATAGTTGATTTTTATACCATAACGACTGAAATAAATAAATATAATTACCATAAAAATTTGGAATTTATCTGAGTACTTTTTATTCGCCCCTGATTTAACAACGGACTATGAAATAATATCCTAATAAAACTGTCGGTAGATATTTACAGACTACTATTGATTAATCACGTTTTAAAATTTTATATAGATATATTATATTACTTGTCTATTTTGCTTTTAGATTACAGAGACAAGTTGAGCACTTATTGAATTGGGAATGTAAATTTTACTGTTTTAAGTTTGTCTTCCTCTCAAATAAGAATATTACGTTGCAATGTATATACTTATGTATATATGAAATGCAATCATGAACCAATAACCTTCTTCTTCCTCTCCACTCTCTCACATCACTCTCTAAATTATATATACATACATAAATATGCATCGGATCACCAACATCGACCAAGAACACATAATAAACTGTTTGCTCATCTTTTGTTTCTGTCCGAACCAACTCAAATACCAGAACCGAACCTCTTAATTCTCTTATTGATCGAAGACCACCAAGACAACCTTCACCCTAGCCACTTTGATCTCCGACAATTAACCACCACCTCTGACAAACTATTACCGCCACCCCCTAACAAACCACCTTGAAACCCGACTTCACTCAATTAAACCATCACTTTATTAGATCACTCGGCTAAACTGTTTCTTGCATTAATCAATTGGAACAACCCAAAACATTACTACCGTCCCACTACAAACCATCACCATATGTTAGCTGATCCTGTTTGCTTTTGTTTTGGTTCGAGTAGCAACAACAACCGAAACCCATGGTTCGTGGATACTCTTTATTACCTCTTGTTCCATCATCAATCACAATCACCTTAACCGGATCACCACCACAACCAAGACCATCAATACCATCATCCAGCTTCTCTAAACCTTCTGTCACCTTCAACAAACCATGACTACCACACCTCTTTACCATCTCCGTTTAACACCATCGATCACAAACCCAAACACTACCATTAAAATACTATCATATTCAACTGTCACTGCTACTGTAATACTCCTGTTTCTACCTCAAACATTCGCGTTTTATTTTCTTTCTTCCTTCTTTCGACAACCCTTAGATTATTCACCGTTTTTTTTCGTGTGTGCTCAGCTCCAACAAACATCACCATTTCTTTATTATGTTTCACTGTTCAACGAACCTTATATTTTTCTTTTTCATCATGTTGTCGGCCACTATACATTAAAATATATCTGTACCGAAGCTTTATTTGATTGATGGAACTTGGGCCGGACGTTTAATACTTGGACTGATATTCGTTTCTGATTTTAAATCCCAATCTATCATGGTTTATTAAAGGGGTTATATATTTAGGCTACCATCTTCCTTTGCCTCATTGGGCCGTAAATTTTTCTTAGTTGGGCCGTGTATTGATTGGGCCTTATGCTTTCCTTGTGTCATTAAACCGAGATTCAACCACATATTATTTCGGTGGGGCTGCTGCCATATATACGTTTTCCTATTTAATTCAAACCGAACTGATGACGTTTGAAGGACGAAAAGATTGATACTCAATATAATAAAATGATAGGTGGTAATAGAAGTAGTAATGGTAAAGAATAGGTGACGATAGGAAGATGATATACATGATGGTATTACACGATCATGAAACTAGATGATAAGCATGGTAATGATATAGTGATCGTGATGATTTTGGTGATGTTAATTGAGAGTAAGAATAGATTAATAAAGATGATGATGGTAGTAATAGATTAAGGACGATAACGATCGGGATGAAATGAATCGAAAAATGATTATGGTATTATGATGGTTAATGACAAGATGAGATGTTAGACGGGTTAAATATATTAAGGGTAATAAAAACATTAGACAGATCGATGGTTGGGCATGTGGTCATTGAACGAGAGGTCGCGGGTTCGAGCCCGGGCATGGACATTTATTTTTTAGGCTTGATACATTGAGGTAGCCTTTTTATCACTTTTATTATTATTATTATTATTATTATTATTATTATTATTATTATTATTATTATTATTATTATTATTATTATTATTATTATTATTATTATTATTATTATTATTATTATTATTATTATCATAAGTATTAGTATTATTATTAGTAGTATTATTATCATTATAACCAAAAATAACTTTTATTACTATTATTGATATTAGGTTATCAAATAAATTTTTTTTATATAAAAATATGCTTTTATTAATATTACATATAAGTATGTATTAATCATATTAGCATATTTTTTTATATATAACAAATTAAGTATTTTTAATATAATACTAACCAAATATATAATAATATAACTATATAAATATTAGTCATTATAAATGTATATACACAAATTAAATATATATAATAGATAAAATAAGTTATAATATGTGAAATTGTTCAATTACGATTATGTGTGTTAATATATATATATATATATAACTGATATAGGTTCGTGAATCCGAGGCCAACCCTGCATTGTTCAGTTTCGTCGTTTGCATATTTTTACTACAAAATATCGTATCGTGAGTTTCATTACTCCCTTTTTATATATATTTTTGGGACTGAGAATACATGCGCTGATTTTACTAAGGTTTTACGAAATAGACACAAGTGATCAAAAACTACATTCTATGGCTGGATTATGAATATTGAATATCACCCCTTTTTAACATGGTAACCTAATAATTAGGAAACGGGTATGGCCCCTAATTGACGCGAATCCTAAAGATAGATCTATGGACCTCGACAAGTCCCATCCGGGGTACGGATGCTTTAGTACTTCGAGATTATTAATATTATACAGACGAGAGGTTCTGGTTGGGGATATTCTATTCATTAAAGTTAAGTCGGTTATCAAGCGTTCACCATATGAATGATTTTTAATTCGCGGGTCACACGTATTATTTTGTACTCGGGTTACATGTACAATTAAATATATGAAATCTTGTGGTCTATTAAAATGATGGAAATGAATGTTTATGATAAACTAATGAACTCACCAACCTTTTGGTTGACACTTTAAAGCATGTTTATTCTCAGGTATGAAAGAAATCTTCCGCTGTGCATTTGCTTATTTTAGAGATATTACTAGGAGTCATTCATGACATATTTCAAAAGACGTTGCATTCAAGTCGTTGAGTTCATCAAGATTATTATTAAGACAATTATAGTTGAATGTATTATGAAATGGTATGCATATCATCAACTTTCGATGTAAGGAAAGTTTGTCTTTTCAAAACGAATGCAATGTTTGTAAAATGTATCATATAGAGGTCAAGTACCTCGCAATGTAACCAAATGTAATGTATTCGTTCAGAAGGATTAGGACGGGTCATTAAACCAGAAGACTCATCCTCCTCAGCAGTTCGCTTCTCATTAAACCTGCTTTCTGGATGATCTAAGCGTCGGATCCTCTTAGCTTGTTTCTCAGCAAGTTTCCTAAGATCAGCAGCCTCCTTATTCGATTTCTCAAGTTCACTGATCAAGGAGTTCACTTTAGCTTCTAAGTCAACAACCACCTTTTCTTCTCCTTGTTCTTAGCAATTACTTCATCATACTTATTCACCAGGCCAAGCACAGTAGCCTGAAGGCTCACAAAAGCAGGATCAGCAGTAGCAAGAGCCATTAAGCTACCAGCCTGTGTAGAAACAACTGGTGGTGGTTGAACTTGTTGAGTTGATTGAGTTGGTGGCACAGGGGAGGTGCCTGAGAAGGTTAAGTAGGTGGGAACTCAGGTCGAGGTGATGTGGTTTGAGTATTACCAGTAGCAACAACACCCGATGAAGACACATCAGTCCTTCTCATATTTATTCTCTTCCTCCTCGGCCTCCTTAAAGGTTCATTCTCCGGAACCTCCTTCCGTTTTAAAGATAAAAAAATATCACCACCTTCCGAAGTATCTACCTCATCCTCCAAACTGTAGTTATCCAAATTCACATCGGTCCTGGCTGACTGAGAACTAACCTCCTGAACTTCTTCTTCATCATCCGACTCAGTAAGAACCAGAGAAATATCCTCCTGACCCGAATCACTATCCTCGTTTCTCCACATTCTTGGATTACGAGCCACATAATCAGCTTTCTTTAAATGTCCAAACAACCGATGGTTCGGCGTTAGCAGGCTTACTCCTGTAAAACATCATCTGTCTCACAACCTCATCGGTCATGACGTTCAGCTTGATTCGATCCGAATCCTCCTTGACAAGCTCATTATGTTGAGAATCAATAACGAGCTAAAGAAATTGTGGGTATAATAAATAAGGATCAGACTTGAACTTGTTGTTCTCCACCATGTAGTCAAACACCATGCCGGAGAAGTTGAACGGAAAATTCAAAATCAAAGCAACCATAGCAGATTGCATAACCGAGTTCAGCTCATCATGACTGATATCGGCCAAAAAGTCACGGTTTTACCCCCGATATTAGGCCCTAAATCCATAAAGTTCCAAACTTTATCGCAAAAATAATCGCTTTGTCAGTTGATTTTGTAGATTAAGTAAATACGAAGGCGATGCAAAAAGAATCAAGTAACACTACAACAAAAGTGTACATATAGGACACCCAAATTGGTCCTATAATGTCACTTTATAGGACCTTTTGGCCTGAAAGGACCAATAGGACATGTGTACCAACTAAGGCAGTCGTATAAAGTATAGACGCAAAAAAGTGTCCTAAAAGGTAATAAGATTATGAAACCAATTATCGGGTCCTATAATATATATAACGACCACACCAAAAAGTCCTTACAAGTATATATCGAGTGACTTCTATTTAAATTGGGACATACAAAAGGGGTCCCAAAAGTAAAAAAAATTATATATTAGTACCAACAAAGTGGTCCTATTTAAGTTTTATATTTTTTAAGGACAAAAAAAAAATGGTCCCATTATTATGTTAATACCCAAATAAGAGTCCTATTATAAAAAAACACTACATTAGTACCAATAAAAAAGGTCCTAATGTATCGATATATTCTTGTTTACTACCAAGAAAAAGGTCTCAATATACACAAATGTTACTTTAGTACCACATAATAGGGTCCTAATATAATAATTTTTAAGGTTAGTACCACTAAAAAAAGTCCTAATATATATTTCTTGAACCTTAAAACCACAAAATGTGTTCTAATATATAATAAGATGTTAATAAGATGTTAATTTAGTACCAAATACAGAGTCCTAATATAATATTTTCAAGGTTGGTACCATTTAAAAAAGTCCTAAAACAATTGTATTGTTAGACAATATGGGGTCCTTTCAAGTGATAGTATTAAAACTACAAAATGAGTCCTTTCAAGTCATAGTAATTCCGAATAGGTTTCTACATTCGGATTCGGTTCAGATATTCGGGTCCGATTCGAGTTCTTTTACGAATCAGGTATTCGGATCGGGTTAATTATTTGGGCCCGGATCGGATTATTGGATCCATATATTCGGGCCTGATTCAATTTAATTCAAATTTTCGACATCCAATTAATAATTTCTATTAAAAATAATTATAAAATAAAACATAATCATATTATAATAAATTGTACTCATAAATTGAAAAACACCAAACATTAAAAATTCATAGATAATCCAACATATCAATACTAAAATAACATTCGACAAAGAAAATAAAAACAACGAAAAGTAACGAAGAACGTCTTCGATCAACACATCTTTATTAATTCAAGGGTACCACCTACAAAAAAAAAAAAATTTCATATATTTATAAGCATAAAAGTGCATGTTATATATAAAAATTAATGTTATCAAAAATTTATGATAGACATACCGATATGAACGTAGAAGGCCACGCGATAGTTACGCCTGTAGCCTCTTCAACTTTCTTAATCAGATCAAATGGCCTAACCACATCAGCACCTTTTTTAAGGACATGTTGAAGATGTACCCCACACCAATCATCTCCAATCTCTACACCGCCAATTACCTCAGTTGGATCCAAGGTCCTCAACCATCCTCTTCCTACCTTCTCGCTAGGGTTAAGTATATTGTGTAAAAAAACTTCATCTCCAACCTAGAAATAAGTATGCAATAAGCAGTTATGAATGTTAAAGGTAAATATCAAACACATTAAGGTGTTAAATAGAACAATACCTTAAGAAGTGGAGCAACATTGACTACAGTGAGGCCCTGTGGTGTTGTGCTAACCACTGAACCATCCTTAATTACCAACTGTTCTTTCAGATGTACATTTTCTTCAGTAAGTTCTTTGTTCTCTGACTTGAATTGAATGTTCTCCATACAAACAACATTATGACTTGGTAATTTACCCCAAAGATCAGAAGCTCGAACACCTAATCTATTCATATCTGCTACACCATATTTATTGTTACCCATAACTTGGGAAAAAACATCATCTAGACCAGGCTTATCAGTTGAACCTTCAAGTAGTGTTTTAGCTAGCTCATCCATGTTTATCTGTATTAATTTAGATAATACAAGAGTTATATACACAAAAAGATCAATCCCTACTAACATGTGTGATCAGTGTGACAATGGCCATGACGTGCTGATTAACTATAATTTACGGAATAAGATATATCCCTAGAAACAAGTCTCATCATGCCCATGACATGATAATTACAGCTTCACTACACATATATATCTATCAACTATATTGCAATCTGAATTTATATTAATACTTACAATTGCGATTTTAGCTGCATCACTTTTAGTATTGCCTCCTCTGGAAAAACATCTTCGAAACATATCCATTCGAGTTGGAGATTTTCCCTCTTTAGCCTGTTAGAATAAAATAATAAAAAAATAAGTACCAACAATTGATATCCTAATACTATTGATAAGGCTAAAAAGGAACATATATTTCATAGCAATATCCCTCCTAAATAATAGGTTTTCATATGTAATTGTAATATATTTTCATTGTAATTGTTTAAATAAATAAGTGCGAAGACAAAAGGCGAAAATGAAGATTTGAAGACACAAACGTCCAAAAAAGCTCAAATGTACAAGATACAATTCAAAAGGTTCAATTTATTGATGAAAAACGTCTAAAAATGATAAGAGTACAAGTTACAAAATGCAAAGTACATGATATAAAATAGTACGCAAGGACGTTCGAAAATCCGAAACTGGGACATGAGTCAACTCTCAACGCGCGACGCAACGGAGCGAAAATTACAAGTCAACTATGCACATAAATAAAATATCATATATAAATAATTCTTAAAAATTATATATATATATATTATATTATTATTTAATAACGTCGACAAGCAAAGATCCAAAATGATGTGAGCTGGAAAATCAAACTTCGCGACTAGCGGAGTTTGAAGGCTTAAAATGCCGCGACTCGCGGAGCTGCAAAATTCAGAAATGGCCTATAAAATCTCGAGCATTCTGTCGATATTTTTACACAATAATAATAATACTCTGTAATAAATAATATATATATATATATATATATATATATATATATATATATATATATATATATATATATATAGTATAGGGTAGTTTTATATTAGTTAGTTTGGGTTATGCAAAGGTTATTTTACGGGTTTTAAAGTCGAAGCTCTGTCCGTGTAACACTACGCGATAAATAATCAATGTAAGCTATGTTCTCCTTTTTAAATTAATGTCTCGTACTTAAGTTATTATTATGCTTATTTGAGCCGAAGTAATCATGATGTTGGGCTAAAAATATTAAAATTGGGTAATTGGGCTTTGTACCATAATTTGGGTTTGGACATAAGAACGACACTTATGGAAATTAGACTATGGGCTATTAATGGGCTTTATATTTGTTTAACTAAATGATAGTTTGCTAATTTTAATATAAAGATTTACAATTGGACGTACCTATAAATAACCATTTACACTCGATCGGACACGATGGGCGGGGTATTTATATGTACGAATAATCGTTCATTTTACCGGACACGGGAATGGATTAATAGTCTATGGAATTATTAAAACAGGGGTGAAATTATGTACAAGAACACTTGGCGTAATTGTTAACAAAGTATTAAAACATTGGGTTACACGCAGTCGATATCCTGGTGTAATTATTAAACAAAGTATTAAAACCTCGTTACAGTTTAAGTCCCCAATTAGTTGGAATATTTAACTTCGGGTATAAGGATAATTAGACGAGGACACTCGCACTTTATATTTATGACTGATGGACTGTTATGGACAAAAACCAGACGGACATATTGAATAATTCAGGACAAAGAACAATTAACCCATGGGAATAAACTAAAAATCAACACGTCAAACATCATGATTTTGGAAGTTTAAATAAGCATAATTCCTTTATTTTTATATTTAATTGCACTTTTAATTATCGCACTTTTATTTATTGTCATCGTATATTATCGTACTTTTTAATTATCGCAATTTTATTTTATCGCAATTTTATTTATCGCAATTTCATTATCGTTATTTACTTTACGTTTAAAATTAAGTTGTATTTATTTTTAATATTTTACGTTAGGTTTTAAATGCGACTAAAGTTTTAAAATCGACAAACCGGTCATTAAACGGTAAAACCCCCTTTTATATATTATTATATATAACTATATATATTTTGTACAAATATAATTGTTTAAAAATATAGTGTAAAATAAGTCGTCTCCCTGTGGAACGAACCAGACTTACTAAAAATTATACTACTCTACGATTAGGTACACTGCCTATAGTGTTGTAGCAAGGTTTAGGTATATCTCATCTGTAAATAAATAAATAAAACTTGTGTAAATTGTATCGTATTTCATATTAAAAATTAATGCTATTTCATATACCCCTCGCATAACATCAAGTTTTTGGCGCCGCTGCCGGGGAATCAGGGAAACGCTATATTTTTAATTTATTTTTGTATAAATATATTTATATATATTTTTAGAAAAACAATATAAAAAAAAAACGTTTTGCAAACTCCGCGACTCGCGGAGAATTGCTGGTACGTGGAATCGCGACTCGCGGAGCCGCCCTGACCAGCCTGACTAGAAACCCTATTTCGCATTAATTACGGAATATTATTAATTATTATTATTTATAAACCCTATTTAATTTATTATTATTAATATTTAGTTTTAGTTTTTAAATTAATTTGTATTTTGTATTTTAATTAGTTTTATTATAAATAAAAATTAATACTTTTATAAAATAATAAAGATAAAAATAATATTTTTATAAAAATTGTACTTTTTACAACTTTAAGTTTATTTTTATTTTTTTGTTTATTTTTATTTGTTTTTAGCATAATATTTGTATTTTTATTGTTCGTAGCTAGTTTTAAATTTAGTATTTTGCCGTAGCTTATTTTTATTTCTAGATTTTTAGGCTTTGCCGTAAAATCCCTTAAGTACTTTTTCTTTAGATTAAGATTTAGGCGCTTTAGAATTTTACGACGCCGTTTTAAATTTTAGTGCCTTTTAAGTTATTGTCGTTTTGGATATAGAATTCCTTTAAGCTTTAATACCTTTAGGCGTAACTTTTTAGATTTAATTTTTAGACTTTTAAGTTTCGACGTTTTTCTTTCTTATTTTTATTTTTCGACATTTTTCGAAGCGCACTCTTTTTCTTTCTTATTTCTCGACACGCTAGTTTTTAGGACTTAGAAATTTTCTCTATTTCTTCTCTAAAATTTCAAAACGAAAAATTATTTTAAGCGGTTAAATTGATAGACATCCAAATTTTCTGGTTCGTAGTAATAGTTGGATTTGTTAGTGGCGAGTTGTGGGCTTCGGAATTAAAGGGTCCTGGCTACCTGCTGCATCTTTTGGCTATTCGAAACGTGGGCAAAATCAGAAAAGTCTATTAATTTGATAACTTATATAATTTTTATATTTATAACTAATAGGATAATTAAAATTTGGTAATAAGCGCATTATGAAAAGTCTCGAAGATATTTTGGAAACTCTTTACGACATACGAAATCAATACTCTCAACCGAGTGTTGATGACAATTCGTTCGGTCAATCTTGGATCACGAATGACGAAACAATAACTGGTTGTGAAATCTGTGGAGATTATCACTCAACATGGGAATGTTATTATTACGTTCCTATGGAAAATTACGCACCCATGGAACCTGAATGGAATGATTATGAGGAATACAATTCTAATTGGGATTATTCCCAAGAATATATCCAAACTCAACAACCAGTAGACGAGGAAAATTACGTGTCTGAAAATTTATTAGACAATATGAAAATCAAACTCGAAGAACTTGATGCTCAAAATGAACAAATGAGAGAGTTTGTAAATAGGCAAGCTGAAACTCTATCAGATTACACACCTGTTGATCTGAGGAGTCGTGTGCAAGAAAATCTCATATCATCGAATTTTGATGAATTCGAGAGCTCCGAAATCACCAACTATCCCGATGATACTTTTTATTCAGCTTTACCAATTTCACAACATATCGACACATTAACCTCTACCGACGAAATCATCGACCAATCAATGAATGAAGAAGAAGTAAGGGTGACAAATTGGTACTCTTGGAAAAACGGTAACGTTGAAAATTTTACCCCCGAGACCAAAATAGTGGGACCGATAAGTACCGTTAATGAAGAAGAATCTACTTCGATCCCGAAATTCACTATTCCACAACTTTCCAACCCAATATTCTCAATAGACGAGTCATCTACCAAAGATGAACTACGAGCTGTAATAGATAATGACACCTCGGATTTCACCCAATTGGGTAATAGAGGTGAAAACTTTGATCCCGAGAATAAAAGGAAGGAAATGTTAGGAATTGTCCACCCTATAATATATATGTCGGTGTATATCGATCCATTTGACCAAGAACCAGAAAAGAGACATATCCATTTACTAAAAGCTACACTTAAAAAAGAATTAAGTAGTGACGATCGGGTGGTTCTAAACTTTAAACCCATTTATATATTTTATACCACCCGAGATGTAAATAACTGGCTCACTATTCTAATTCGTGGAACTTATTCTACCGACTTCACATGTCTTCAGCTAAGTGTGGGGAAGTCTAACCCCACTTAACGTTAAATTAGGGGTTCGGGTTAGTGCATAACTCGTTAATAAAAATGCATGATAAGTTAGGGTAAAAGACGCATTTTCAAATATTAACAAACAGTTCAGAAAAGCAACCGTTTTTGAAGGAAAAACATTTGTGATAAAACAAGAAGGAATGAACGATGAGGCGCGCCATCTATCATTCAACGAGCTTTGAAATTACAAACTGGGTATTTTCAATCACTTTTCTACACTAATCACCCTCATGAATTTATAATTATAGTCTGATTTCATGCAAATGAGGGCATTGCATGATCTCAAGTGTGGGGAAGGGTTATAAATTCTCTCGGGTCTATTCTTGGCTTATTTTCTAAATTTTGTGAAAATTTTAAAAAAATTTCAACTAAATGAATTCAAAATCATGTTTATACATATTTATGAACGATGAAAACTAGGTGTTAATACCGAAATTATCGTTACTGAAATGTCCCGTTCTTATTGATTAAAAACGTTCCATATTAATTGATTGCGTTGCGAGGTTTTGACCTCTATATGAGACGTTTTTCAAAGACTGCATTCATTTTAAAACAAACCATAACCTTTATTTCATAAATAAAGGTTCAAAAAGCTTTACGTAGATTATCAAATAATGATAATCTAAAATATCCTGTTTACAGACGACCATTACATAATGGTTTACAATACAAATATGTTACATCGAAATCAGTTTCTTGAATGTAGTTTTTACACAATATCATACAAACATGGACTCCAAATCTTGTCCTTATTTTAGTATGCAACAGCGGAAGCTCTTAGTATTCACCTAAGAATAAACATGCTTTAAACGTCAACAAAAATGTTGGTGAGTTATAGGTTTAACCTATATATATCAAATCGTAACAATTGACCACAAGATTTCATATTTCAATACACTTCCCATACATAGAGATAAAAATCATTCATATGGTGAACACCTGGTAACCGACATTAACAAGATGCATATATAAGAATATCCCCATCATTCCGGGACACCCTTCGAATATGATATAAATTTCGAAGTATTAAAGCATCCGGTACTTTGGATGGGGTTTGTTAGGCCCAATAGATCTATCTTTAGGATTCGCGTCAATTAGGGTGTCTGTTCCCTAATTCTTAGATTACCAGACTTAATAAAAAGGGGCATATTCGATTTCGATAATTCAACCATAGAATGTAGTTTCACGTACTTGTGTCTATTTTGTAAATCATTTATAAAACCTGCATGTATTCTCATCCCAAAAATATTAGATTTTAAAAGTGGGACTATAACTCACTTTCACAGATTTTTACTTTGTCGGGAAGTAAGACTTGGCCACTGGTTGATTCACGAACCTATAACAATATATACATATATATCAAAGTATGTTCAAAATATATTTACAACACTTTTAATATATTTTGATGTTTTAAGTTTATTAAGTCAGTTGTCCTCGTTAGTAACCTACAACTAGTTGTCCACAGTTAGATGTACAGAAATAAATCGATAAATATTATCTTGAATCAATCCACGACCCAGTGTATACGTATCTCAGTATTGATCACAACTCAAACTATATATATTTTGGAATCAACCTCAACCCTGTATAGCTAACTCCAACATTCACATATAGAGTGTCTATGGTTGTTCCGAAATATATATAGATGTGTCGACATGATAGGTTGAAACATTGTATACGTGTCTATGGTATCTCAAGATTACATAATATACAATACAAGTTGATTAAGTTATGGTTGGAATAGATTTGTTACCAATTTTCACGTAGCTAAAATGAGAAAAATTATCCAATCTTGTTTTACCCATAACTTCTTCATTTTAAATCCGTTTTGAGTGAATCAAATTGCTATGGTTTCATATTGAACTCTATTTTATGAATATAAACAGAAAAAGTATAGGTTTATAGTCGGAAAAATAAGTTACAAGTCGTTTTTGTAAAGGTAGTCATTTCAGTCGAAAGAACGACGTCTAGATGACCATTTTAGAAAACATACTTCCACTTTGAGTTTAACCATAATTTTTGGAAATAGTTTCATGTTCATAATAAAAATCATTTTCCAAGAATAACAACTTTTAAATCAAATTTTATCATAGTTATTAATTAACTAACCCAAAACAGCCCGCGGTGTTACTACGACGGCGTAAATCCGGTTTTACGGTGTTTTTCGTGTTTCCAGGTTTTAAATCATTAAGTTAGCATATCATATAGATATAGAACATGTGTTTAGTTGATTTTAAAAAGTCAAGTTAGAAGGATTAACTTCTATTTGCGAACAAGTTTAGAATTAACTAAACTATGTTCTAGTGATTACAAGTTTAAACCTTCGAATAAGATAGCTTTATATGTATGAATAGAATGATGTTATGAACATAATTAATACCTCAAGTTCCTTGGATAAACCTACTAGAAATGAGAAAAATAGATCTAGCTTCAAAGGGTCCTTGGATGGCTTGAAAGTTCTTGAAGCAGAATCATGACACGAAAACAATTTCAAGTAAGATTTTCACTCGAAATAAGATTGTTATAGTTATAGAAATTGAATTAAAGTTTGAATATGATTATTACCTTGTATTAGAAAGATAACCTACTATAAGTAACAAAGGTTTCTTGATCTTGGATGATTACTTGGAATGGATTTAGAAAACTTGGAAGTAAACTTGCAATCTTGGAAGTATTCTTGATTTTATGAAACTAGAACTTTTGGAATTTATGAAGAACACTTAGAACTTGAAGATAGAACTTGAGTGAGATCAATTAGATGAATAAAATTGAAGAATTAAAGTTTTTGTAGGTGTTTTTGGTCATTGGTGTATGGATTAGATATAAAGGATATGTAATTTTGTTTTCATGTAAATAAGTCATGAATGATTACTCATTTTTTTGTAATTTTATGAGATATTTTATGCTAGTTGCCAAATGATGGTTCCCACATGTGTTAGGTGACTCACATGGGCTGCTAAGAGCTGATCATTGGAGTGTATATACCAATAGTACATACATCTAAAAGCTGTGTATTGTACGAGTACGAATACGGGTGCATACGAGTAGAATTGTTGATGAAACTGAACGAGGATGTAATTGTAAGCATTTTTGTTAAGTAGAAGTATTTTGATAAGTGTCTTGAAGTCTTTCAAAAGTGTATGAATACATATTAAAACACTACATGTATATACATTTTAACTGAGTCGTTAAGTCATCGTTAGTTGTTACATGTAAATGTTGTTTTGAAACCTTTAGGTTAACGATCTTGTTGAATGTTGTTAACCCATTATTTATTATAACAAATGAGATGTTAAATTGTTATATTATCATGATATTATGATATATAATATATCTTAGTATGATATATATACAGTTAAATGTCGTTACAACGATAATCGTTAAATATATGTCTCGTTTCGAAATCATTAAGTTAGTAGTCTTATTTTTACATATGTATTTCATTGTTAATACACTTAATAATATATTTACTTATCATTTAACATAATTAACCAAGTGTATCAATATCTTAATATGATTCATATGTACCTAGTAAGACGTTGTTATAAAGATAATCGTTATATATATCGTTTTCGAGTTTCTTAAATTAATAGTCTCATTTTTATGTATATAACTCATTGTTAAAATACCTAATAAGATACATACTTATTATAAAATCATGTTAACTATATATATAACCATATATATGTCATCGTATAGTTTTTACAAGTTTTAACGTTCGTGGATCACCGGTCAACTTGGGTGGTCAATTGTCTATATGAAACCTATTTCAATTAATCAAGTCTTAACAAGTTTGATTGCTTAACATGTTGGAAACACTTAATCATGTAAATAACAATTTCATTTAATATATATATAAATATAAACATGGAAAAGTTCGGGTCACTACAGTTACCTCGAAAAGGACATAAATTGAGAAACAACTAAAACGCTTGAATTTATTTATTTAAGATATAAAAAGACGCATGAAAAAAGCCAAGTGTGGGGAGAATGTACCAAGTTATTCAATTAGATGAATATCTATCACATGTTTCTGTAAAGTTATTGCAGGTGCTTTTTGGACTAAATTAACTGTCTTACCCGATTTACTGTAAAGAGAGATGAATCTACACGATGAATCAATTCCATCATTAAAAAGAAGTAAAGTCTTCCGAAAAAGACACGCGCTTCTTGATTTAGGTCAAGAAATTGTCGTCCAGACCAGCTGTAGGTTGATGAAAAATCTAGAAAAGTCATCTCTAAAATCAGCAGGAAATCTACGGACCTCAGCATCAAACAGGGTCGCCAGGTGGTCAGATTTATCCTAACCATGAGAAGGATTTATCTCGCACAATGGGGGGGGCACCGTGCAAATTAGCTTGATAAGACTAATGAATCAGATCCCCAGAAAGGATAATCTCCTTAAAGATCAAAAATCAGCTTTTAAGACTGATATTACTCAATCCTTGAGATTGACCTTAAAGATTGAGAATTACAAACTTATGGAATTCAATGATATCTAAACTCGAGCTTGAACGAGAAAATATTTTGATCAAAAATACAAACCGATTTGTTTTCTGAAAACCCATTTTCAATGCGTTCATTACCATTGAACGTAAAATCCTAGGAATTCACCTGGAATTCATTAGGTCACCTGAACCAAATCGGGTGTTAACCGTAAGAACGGTGGTTACATAGCATGGTCGGAGACAGGACCTTGTGCCAGACCGAAAAAATTATAGGATGATCTTACTATTGCTCCTACAAAGGATAGTACTAGCATCCGACATGATATAGACCATAATCAAATGCATGTCATTAGACATTGCCTTAACAGTTTCTTGTTCATCGCTTTCCTTTACAACCGGACGGTAGTTTGCCGAAAGGTAATATACGGGACAAGTAAACTGGACGTGTTGCTTTCCTAATACAAGGTTAGCAAGTGGGTGACACAAAACCATAAGTTTTGAGCTAAAATTTTCAAATCTAAAACCCACAAAACCCACAAAAATATTTTGCAACACCGGTGAAGGGTTATTCCGGAAAACTTATCTAGGGTAAAAGCTAGATTAAATTTTTAAAAGATCAAATATTTTCATAAAGATCCTATTTCCTTAAGGATCTACATTTTCATAGTCATGTGGGACTGTAAACCGCCTTTCAAATGTGCACTTTGCTTTGGAAACCAAAAGTAAATCGGCTATTTGATTGCAAGTGTCGTTGACCTAAACCCGAGGCAACTGTGGATGGCACACTGCTGTTATGCGAGGTGTATATAAAATAGCTTATATTTTTACAGGAAAAACTATTAAATACGATACAATTTTACACAAGATATTTATTTATTTAGAGAATGGATATACTTAAACCTTGCTACAACAATTATAGGCAGTGTACCTAATCGTACAGTAGTGTAGTTTTTAGTAAGTCCGGTTCGTTCCACAGGGAATCTTTTAATCAAAGCTTAACGCTATATTAGTTTTATTTTATAAAAATACAAATATATATATATAAGTAATATTATTATTATAAAGGGGGGTTTTTACCGTTTAATGACCGGTTTGTCGATTTTAAAACTTTAAGTCGCAGTTAAAACCAAATAAATACAAGACTTAATTTAAAGCGTAAAGTAAATAACGATAATGAAATTGCGATAAATAAAAGTGCGATAAAATAAAATTGCGATAATTAAAAAGTACGATAATTAAAAGTGCAATAATTAAAAGTGCAATTAAATACAATAACAATAAATAAAAGTGCGATAATTAGAAGTGCAATTAAATATAAAATAAAGGAAATTAAATATGAAATAAAAGAATTATGCTTATTTAAACTTCCGCAATCATGATGTTTGACGTGTTGATTTTAGTTTTATGCCCATGGGTTAATTGTCCTTTGTCCTGGATTATTTAATATGTCCGTCTGGTTTTTGTCCATAACAGTCCATCAGTCATAAATATAAAGTGCGAGTGTCCTCATCAAATTATCCTTATACCCGAAGTTAAATATTCCAACTAATTGGGGACTTAAACTGTAACAAGATTTTAATACTTTGTTTAATAATTACACCAGGTTATCGACTGCGTGTAACCCAAGGTTTTAATACTTTGTTAACAATTATGCCAAGTGTCCTTGTGCATAATTTCACCCCTGTTTTAATAATTCTAGTGACTATTAATCCATTCCCGTGTCCGGTTAAATGAACGATTATTCGTACATATAAATATCCCGCCCATCGTGTCCGATTGAGTGTATATGGTTATTTATAGGGACGTCCAATTGTAAATCTTTATATTAAAATTAACAAACTATCATTTAGTTAAACAAATATAAAGCCCATTAATAGCCCATAGTCTAATTTCCACAAGTGTCGTTCTTTTGTCCAAACCCTAATTATGGTACAAAGCCCAATTACCCAATTTTAGTAATTAGCCCAACATCATGATTACTTAGTTTTAAATAAGCATAATAATAACTTAGCTACGAGACATTAAATTAAAAAGGTTGAACATAACTTAAAATGATTAAAAATAGCGTAGCGTTACACGGACAGAATTTCGACTTATACCCTTACAACATTCGCTAACATACCCTTATTATTAGAAATTAAAATTAAAATTAAAATATAAATATATATATATAAATATATATATATATATATATATATATATATATATATATATATATATATATATTACGTATATATTGAGAGAGAGATTGATTTATGATCATTTTTTACGATCAAACTGCGTTTGCTTTTATAGAGATTTGAGTCCAGGGAAGCTCCGCGACTCGCGGCATTTTTTTGCCTTCAAACTCCGCGAGTCGCGGAGTTTGTTTTTACAGCTCACCCAGCTTTGGTTCTTTGTTTGCCGACGATTTTTAAATATATTATAATATATATATTAATTTTAAGAATTAATTATATATTATATTATATTCATGTGCATAGTTGACTTGTAATTTTTAGTCCGTTGCGTCGAGCGTTGAGAGTTGACTCTGGTCCCGGTCCCGGATTTTCGAACGTCCTTGCGTACAATTTAATATCTTATACTTTGCGTTTTGAATCTTGTACTCTTGTAATTTCGAGACGTTTCTTATCAATAATTGGAACCTCTCTGATTGTCTTTTGTACTTTTGAGCTTTTTGGTCGTTTGCGTCTTCAATTCGTCGAATCTATCTTTTGTCTTCACCTTTTATTATTTAAACGAATATCACTTGTAAATAGGACAATTGCAAATAAAAGCTTGTCTTTCTTGAGGAATAATGCTATGAAATATATGTTCGTTTTTAGCATTATCAAATATTCCCACACTTGAGCGTTGCTTGTCCTCAAGCAATATAGTCTTGAAATACTAGAATCACTTCTTTATTCTTCACACTTTGTACATCAGTGATTTCTTTACGGCGGTATAAACAATGGTAGTAACGATGTGGTTTACAGTCCCACATGACTATAAAATTTAGATCCTTTAAGGAAATTGGATCTTTATGAAAACATTTGATCTTTTTGAAAATCCAATCTAGTTTTTTCCCTAGATAAGTTTTCCGGAATAACCCTTCATCGGTGTTTGCAAATTCTTTTTGTGGGTTTGGTGGTTTTCATATTTGAAAATTTTAGCTCAAAACTTGCGGTTTTGTGTCACCCACTTGCTAACCTTGTATTGGGAAAGCAACACGTCCAGTTTACTTGTTCCGTATATTACCTTTCAGTAAACTACCGTCCAGTTGTAAAGGGAAGCGTTGAACAAGCACTGTTTAAGGCAATATCCCCTGACATGCTTTTAATTATGGTCTATAACGTGTCGGACGCAATTACTATCCTTTGTAGGAGCAATAGTAAAGCTCACCCTTATAATTTTTCAGTCTGGCACAAGGTCCTGTCTTTGACCATGCTATGCAACCACCGTTCTTACAGTTGACACCCGATTTGGTTCAGGTGACCTAATGAATTCCAGGTGAATTCCTAGGATTTTACGTTCAATGGTAATGAATGCATTGAAAAATGGGTTTTCAGAAAACAAATCGGTTTGTAATTTTGATCAAAATATTTTCTCGTTCAAGCTCGAGTTTAGATATCATTGAATTCCATGAGTTTGAATTCTCAATCTTTAAGGTCAATCTCAAGGATTGAGTAATATCAGGCTTATAAGCTGATTTTTTTATCTTTAAGGAGATTATCCTTTCTGGGGATCTGATTCATTAGTCTTATCAAGCTAATTTGCACGGTGCCCCCCATTATACGAGATAAATTCTTCTCATAGTTAGGATAAATCTGACCACTTGGCGACCCTGTTTTATGCTGAGGTCCGTGGATTTCCTGCTGATTTTAGAGATGACTTTTCTAGATTTTTCGTCAACCTACAGCTGGTCTGGACGACAACTTCCTGACCTAAATCAAGAAGCGCGTTTCTTTTTCGGAAGACTTTACTTCCTTTTAATGATGGAATTGATTCATCGTGTAGATCCATCTCTTCTTTTCTTTGATCGGGTAAAACAGTTTAGTTTAGTCCAAAGCAAAAGTATCTTCAATTATTTGTCACAGAAATATGTGACATATGTTTAAGATAACTTGGTAATTTTTCCCACACTTGGCTTTTATTTTTCTTTTTATTGTCCTCTATTCCATTTTAAATGAATTCTAACATTTTGGTTTGTTTCTCAATTTATGTCCTTTCCGAGTTAACAATAATTTCGGTGTTAAAACCTAGTTTTATTATTCATAAATATGTATAAACATGATTTTGAGTTCATTTAATTGAAAATTTTGAAAATTTTTACTAGAATTGGGTAGTCAGTATATAAGACTAGGGCTGTTCTTTATTATCAGAGAGCACTAGATTCTAATACAACTACTGCTTTACTAGTATTTTTAATGGTAACCAAGTGTTTAAGATAAAAATTTTAAAAATCCGAAAGAATTTAACCCCTTCCCACACTTAAGATCTTGCAATGCCCTCATTTGCAAGAAATCAGTAACAATTTAAATTATTGAGGGTGATTAGCGTAGAAATTATTAAATTTTACCAAAGTTTCCAAACATATTGTTGTTTGTGTTGAATGTTAAATGGTGCACATCATTTGTTCATTCCGTCTTGTTGTTATTTCACATATATTTTGCATCTTGTCGTCAAAATTAGTTGCTTTTGCTGAACTTAATGCCAGTCTTTGAAAATGCGTTGTTTTACCCTGTTGTGTACATAAGATAAACTGCAAACATATATACATATTTTTGAAGTTTGGTATATTACCCCACATTCAAAGATTATTAAAATCTAATAATAAAAGTTAGAAAATTATAAAAACTATTACAATATTAACATAAGTATTAAATGTATCAACATTACAAATAATAAAATAAATAAAACTAAGTAGACTAGGTATGATACTGATACTAGTAGGGGTTCCATGCATAACCGTATGTGTTATAGAATGCTTTGGCTGGGTTATACGTAGGATACGGTGGTTGGATCTCTATAGACCAGGGAGGAAATACGGGCGATGGAGTAGGAATATAGTTTCTACCTACATGTTGGCAATGAGCTATGATTTGGTTTTGATGAACTTGCCAATCTTCAAATGCTCGATGTTTAGCATTTTCATACTCTTGTGAAGCTATAAACCTTTGCATTTCTGTCATTTCATTTCCCCCTCCCACATTACCTGGCTGTTGGTTTCTCTCAACCTGTGGATGTCTACCATGGTATTGTACTGCGGCGTTATTTCGCCTCTTCAAAACCTTCGCACCATGGTATACATTTAAACCAATTGTATCGTGGGGTTCTGGTTCTTCGACTAATAATCCCCCCCGACTTATATCCACATTGAGATACTCAGCAATTAATGTAATAAATATACCACCTCCTATTATGCTATGCGGTCTCATCCCCCTAACCATAGATGATAAATAATAAACCACACAATAAGGTATACTTACAGCGCTTTGTGGGTCTCGAATACACATGTGGTAAAACAAATTCTGTTCATTTACCTTTCCTTATTCTTACCTCGTTGTGTAATCGAATTGGCTAAAAACCTATGAATTACTCTTAACTCTGCTCTATCTATATCCAAATAAGAGTAATTTCCCCCTTTAAATCGGTGATGGCTAGTCATTTGACTCCATACACCATGCGTATCAAAATTTTCATCAATTTTCCTACCGTTCAATATCAACCCTTTACAATCGGCAGATGCTAACTCCTCAGGCGTATATATACGTAAGACCTGAGCCATGTCTAGTAGAGACATGTGGCGCATCGAACCTCCTAACAAAAATCTAATAAAAGACTGATCGGTTAAACTAGCTACCCAATCATTTATTTCTATACTACACAATAATTCTTCACACCATACTTTATATACAGGTCTACGAATGGTGAAAAGACGTTCCCAGTCGTTAAAAGTAGAATTACCATACCTCTGTGTAAGTAATTCTCTAATTAGCCCGACTAATTTTACAGCTTCTAACGGTGCCCATTCTATTACCCTAGGTACTTCAACAGCTTTAGAATGAAGAGTATGCAAGCCCCTTTGGTATTTTGGATAATCTATCCAACGTCTGTCAAATCTCAGGTTCGGGTGCAAATCTTCCAAGTGCATATCTGAAAATGTCATAACTGGATGAGGTATATCTTGTTTATAATAGCTATCAACATTCTGTTGTTCTGCATTCTCAGGAGGAGCATTGCGAGCTTGGGATGAAGATTCACCCCTTTCAGTCTGCAAAACACATCAAACACAATTTTTGTGCATCCAAATATGCATTAGTGTCAGCAAAATCATCAATCAAAATAATTACAATGACATGTCGAATTTATATCAAACTTATGCTCATTTTCATATTTTTATCAAATCTACACTTTTTCAAATAAGCATAAACGAAAATGTTTGCCAAGTTCATAAGCATTCAACTCAAATAACATGTCAAAATAATCATTACTAACAATTAAACAAGTTTCAAATGGCATTATCTCTCAAAAATCAAGTTCATGAATTTTAGATTTGAAAAAGTCCACTTTAATTCTCAAAATCATGTTTAGGCTCAAAGTTTGGATCATTTAACTACCTAAACATGTTACACTACTTAATTTAGCAACAATTCATGACAAAAATCGGCCATAACCTGTTTATATCAAAAAGCCCCAAATTTGCTCAAGAACACAAACCCTAGATTACTCAAAATTTGAAGTTTAAAGCTTCTAATCATGTTAAATAGCATCAATCTAGGTTATACAAGCATAATACATAAACAATTCAAGTATAATTACACTAAAAAGCATCAAAATCGAATTGGGTATAAAATTGCTCAAGAACACTAATTTTCGGATTAAATGTTGTTTAGGTATAGAAATTTACCGTTTTTCTTGAGTAATTCCTTGATAGCATCCTTCTCAACATGATTTTAGTTAAAAATGTGATGAAAAATTGTGAATTTTGGAGTGTTTGTGTGTGTATTTTCGGGTGTTTTTTCGCAGTTTTTGTGGTGTGGGGATGGGGACTGATCAGTTCAGCTCGTTATATTTTTTCTGAAATTTAGTCCCTCCGCGACTTGCGGTGTTTAATGCTTACAAACTCCGCGAGTCGCGGTGTTTGTTTTTTTTTTTTATAAGCCTTAACTTATAAAACAAATATAAAATAAATTTAAAATTTTGTTTTCCTTTATTTTAGGACTACGTCGTTTCGGATCGATGTCCTAGTCCGTCCCTCGACAAAATTTTAAAATTTGTCTTTTTCAAGCGATTGTTTTAAAAGCTTAGATTTTTGGGGTTTTTTTTAATGTTTTTGGCATACTTTAATTCAATAAGATTAAAAATAATGATAATAAAAGTTCTCGTCCCTCCCTCGGGTAAAGCAATTTCGGTTCAAAGACCTAGTCTTCAACTTACGACGAATTTTAAAAATCATATTTTTAACTTAGCGACATAAAGTAAATTTTTGTTTTTAAATTCACACAACTTAAATTTAAAAATGCATAAAATTAAAAATTTACACCAAACTTAATTAAAAATGCATAATATTAAAAATTCACACCAAACTTATATTATATTTTTGTTTTTATACATACAAACTTATATTAAAAATATTAATTTTTCAAATATTGACAAACTTAAATATATTGATTTTACAGAGTTCACAATATTAATTTAAGATTTATATATTAATTTTAAAAACATGGTAAAAATAAAATTAAAAATCTTTTTGGCTTTTATCCCACTTTAATCAATCAAATATTATCAAAAATATGCGCCCCTCTTTTCGGTAAAGTAATTTCGGTTCCATGACCTAATTTAACTCATGACGAATTTTTGAAATATTTTGGGTTGATTGATTAAAGATATTTATACCTTAAGAATAAACGTTAAATTTCGCAGTGATGTAATAAATTTTTGTATGATATCAATAATTTCGGTCGCCAAACCTAATTTTATCGAATACCAATTTAATACTTTATAGCGAACAAATTAGCGTTTATTATCAAAAGGTTAAAAATGAAAATAAAAAATAAAAACTGTACAGACTTACCTGTGAGATAGTATTCTTAGTGATATGATCTATCCCATTCATAAGATAGTCGGTTTAATTGATTTTCCATGGCTACATAGGCGTAACCTCGAGCATTCAGTGTTTTTTCTTCTAAACATATGAACGGTCCGTCTCTGCATAAAGTAACAAATTCGGTGTTTGAATAGGTTTGATTATTTGAACATTTATCTCCATGTGACCATTTTCCGTATTTGTGACATCTTTCTAGGTGGCGTGCTCTTCTTTTCGCTGCGGATTTTGATTTTCCTTTACCAAATTGTAACTTATTATCTTTGCATCTGGATTCTTTTCTTACTCCGTCCAATCTTTCTCTGATTACTGATACTATTTCACTCGGAAGTGTGTCATTATTACGTTTAGTGATCAAAGCGTGTAGCATTAGACCATGGTTTAGTTCACAGGAAGTCTTCATTTCGTAAAAACCTAAAAAAATAAAAATTCAGAATGGGGGGAGAAGACTAGTTCTTTAGGGTTTGCTAGGGAAAGACCATTCGGGTTCCATTTTCGAGAACTACACGAAAACGGAAAATCTAACTCTAACAGAAATACATAAAATCCTTAAAAGACTTGATTCTCCCCACACTTAGTTAGCTGTGGTATCGAAATTGTGATTAACTTCATTGTCAACTTCCATTGGACTATCTATGTAATGTTTAACTCTGTGACCATTAACTTTAAATTCAATTCCATTTGAATTTATTAATTCTATCGTTCCGTATGGAAAAACTCTTTTGACTATGAATGGTCCAGACCATCTTGATTTCAATTTTCCAGAAAATAGCTTGAGTCGTGAATTGAAAAGAGGAACTCTGTCTCCTTCTTTAAATTCTTTTAAACTTCTGATTCTTTTATCATGTCATTTCTTCGTTCTTTCTTTATAGATTAACGAATTTTCGTATGCTTCATGTCTTAATTCTTCTAATTCGTTTAGTTGACTTAACCGTAGATGTCCAGCTTCATGTAAATCAAGATTACATGTCTTCAAAGCCCAAAATGCTTTGTGTTCAATTTCTACTGGAAGATGACATGCTTTTCCATAAACGAGTCTAAAAGGTGTGGTTCCAATTGGAGTTTTGTAGGCTTTTCTAAAAGCCCAGAGTGCATCCTCCAATTTAATGGACCATTCCTTCGGATTTGATCCTACGGTTTTTTCTAGAATAAGTTTTAAAGCTCGGTTGGTATTTTCACCTTGTCCACTTGTTTGTGGATGATATGCGGTGGAGATTTTATAAGTTACTCCATATCTTTTAAGAACTTTCTTAAGTTGATTATTACAGAAATGAGTTCCCCGAACACTTATTAAAGCTTTCGGTGTTCCAAACCTTGCAAAAAGATGTTTTAAAAAGTTGACTACAACTCGTGCATCGTTAGTTGGGAGAGCTTGTGCTTCCGCCCATTTAGATACATAATCATTGGCTACGAGAATATAGAGATTATTATGAGATTTTGGAAATGGACCCATAAAGTCAATACCCCAAATGTCAAATACTTCACATACTTGAATGACATTTTGTGGCATTTCATCACGTTGACTTATTTTTCCGGCCCTTTGACAAGCATCACAGGATTTGCAAAGAAGGTGTGCGTCTTTGTAAATTTTAGGCCAATAGAATCCAGCATCATAAACTTTTCTTGCTGCTAGTTGAGGCCCATAGTGCCCTCCTGTTGGTCCTGTATGACAATGGTTTAAAATTTTACTAGCTTCATCTCCGAATACACATCGGCGTATTATTCCATCTGGACAACTTTTAAACAGATGTGGATCTTCCAAGAAATAGTGTTTTATATCACTAAAGAATTTCTTTCGTTTTTGGTACGACAATCCTTTTTCAAGGAATCCACATACTAAGTAGTTAGCATAGTTTGCAAACCATGTAATTTCATTATAATCTATCTTCAATAGATATTCATCAGGAAAGTTGTCTTGTATGGCCGATTCATTTAGAACTTCTAATCCGGGATTTTCAAGACGAGAAAGATGATCAGCGGCGAGATTTTATGCTCCTCTTTTATCTCGGATTTCAATATCAAACTCTTGTAAGAGTAAGATCCAACGGATTAATCTTGGTTTAGCATCTTGTTTCGAAAATAAATATCTAAGAGCAGAATGGTCGGTATAGGCCACTGTTTTAGCTAGAACGAGATATGAACGAAATTTGTCAAAAGCAAAGACAATAGTAAGGAGTTCTTTTTCAGTAGTTGTGTAATTCGTTTGTGCTCCTTGTAACGTCTTACTAGCATAATATATAGGTTGAAATCGTTTTTCAATCCTTTGTCCTAAAACGGCTCCCACTGCAAAATCACTTGCATCGCACATAAGTTCAAACGCTAGATTCCAATTTGGTGTTATCATGATCGGCGCATTAGTAAGTTTCTCTTTAAGAATATTAAAAGATTTGATGCATTCATCTGAAAAGATGAATGGATCATCTTTTTCTAGGAGTTTATTCATAGGAGTGGCAATTTTAGAAAAATCTTTTATGAAACGTCGGTAAAAACCAGCATGCCCTAGAAAACTCCTAACTCCTCTAACATTGGTGGGATGTGGAAGTTTAGCAATTACATCTACTTTAGCTCTATCCACTTCAATTCCTTCCTTTGAAATTTTATGACCAAGAACGATGCCTTCTTTAACCATGAAATGGTATTTCTCCCAATTAAGTACTAGATTTGATTGTTCGCATCTAATAAGCATTCGTTCCAGATTAACTAGACATGATTCAAATGTATCACCGAAGACTGAAAAGTCATCCATGAAAACTTCCATGCATTCTTCTATCATGTCGTGAAAAATCGCCATCATGCACCTTTGAAAGGTTGCAGGGGCGTTGCAAAGTCCAAATGGCATGCGTTTGTAAGCAAAAGTACCATAAGGGCACGTGAATGTGGTTTTCTCTTGATCTTCGGGTGCTATTGGAATTTGAAAATATCCGGAAAATCCATCAAGAAAACAATAATAACTATTTCCGGCTAATCTTTCCAACATTTGATCAATGAAAGGTAAGGGAAAGTGATCTTTTCTGGTGGCGTCATTTAATTTTCTATAATCAATACATACACGCCATCCTGTTACAGTCCTAGTAGGAATAAGCTCATTTTTTTCATTTGTGATGACAGTCATGCCACCCTTCTTAGGCACGCATTGAACTGGGCTTACCCATGGACTATCAGAGATCGGATAAATTAAACCTGCATCTAGCAGTTTAATAATTTCTTTTTTAACAACATCTTGCATATTAGGATTTAGTCTTCGTTGGTGTTGCACATACGTTTTATGACCTTCTTCCATAAGGATTTTATGTGTGCAATACGAAGGACTTATTCCTTTAATATCATGAATCTTCCATGCAATGGCTGGTTTATGAGCTTTCAACACAGAAATGAGTTGTGATTTCTCATTTTCAGTAAGAGAAGACGATATTATTACAGGTAATTCAGATTCACCATGTAAATAAGCGTATTCCAAATGGTTTGGAAGTGGCTTTAACTCTAATGTTAGAGGTTCTTCTATCGATGATTTATATCGATATCTGTCTTCTTCTTTTAGCATTTGAATTTCTTCTGTTGTTGGTTCATATCCATTAGCCATTAGTGTAGCTAACATTTCAGCTTCATCAATTGGTTCAGTTCCTTCTCCTAAAGAACATTCTCCCGTTCCTTGTAATTCTGGAAATTCTTCTAACAATTCTGCATGTGAATCTATAGTTTGAATATAATAACATGTATCATCTGCAGAATTTTGTTGCATTGCTCTATCAACTGAAAAGGTAACACTCTCGTCCTCTATACTTAGGGTCAATTTTTTACCAAACACGTCTATCATTTCTTTAGCCGTGTTTAAGAATGGTTTTCCTAATATGAGAGGAACTTGAGAATCTTCTTCCATGTCCAGAACAACAAAATCTACTGGAAATACTAAAGTACCAACTTTAACTAGCATGTTCTCCATTATCCCTCTAGGATATTTTATTAATCGATCGGCTAGTTGTATACTTATTCTGGTTGGTTTCAATTCTCCAAGGTCTAGTTTAGCGTATAGTGAATACGGCATTAAATTTATACTAGCACCTAAGTCTGCCAATGCTTCTATTGAACTAAGACTACCCAGAAAACATGGAATTGTGAAACTTCCTGGATCAGATAGTTTTTCTGGTATCTTATTCAACAGCACTACTGAACAATTAGCATTCATAGTAACAGCCGAGAGTTCTTCCATTTTCTTTCTATTTGAGATTAGATCTTTCAGAAATTTAGCATATCTAGGCATTCCTGAAATCACATCAATGAAAGGAAGATTGACATTTATTTGTTTAAACATATCCAAGAATTTGGATTGCTCGGCTTCAAGTCTCTCTTTCTTTAATTTACTTGGGTAAGGAAGTGGTGGTTGGTATGGTTTAACATAAGGTTTAACCTTAACTATGTTATCTTCATTAACCTTTTCAACTACCGGTTCTTTTTCCTTATCTTGATCAGGTTGTGGTTCTTGTGGAGTAGGAATAGCTTCATCAGAAGTTCCAGGTATTTCAGGTGGTTTAAGTGTTGTACCACTTCTTATGGTAATGGATTTAGCTGTTTCATTCCGGGGGTTTGCATTTGTATCACTAGGTAAACTTCCCAGTTTTCTTTCACCTATTAACCTTGCTAGGTTACTTACTTCTTGTTCCAAATTTTGAATAGAAGCTTGTTGATTTCTAAATGCTTGAGCATTTTGTTCATTAGTTTATTTCTGAGATGTGAAAAATTGCGTTTGAGTTTCAACTAGCTTCGTCATCATATCTTCTAAATTCGGCTTTTTATCATCGGTTTGTGGTGGTTTGTTTTGAAAATTAGGTCTTTGCTGGTTGTAAGTATTATTGGATACTTGTTGATTACTAGGACCTTGTTAGTTGTTGTATGGAATATTTCGGTTATAGTTCTGGTTTTGATTATAAATTGGTCTTGGTGGTTGATAATTATTCTGATAATTATTTCCAGGCCTTTGGTTTATGTATGAAATATTCTCTCTTTGTTCCATTGTTAATTCAATACTGAGACAATCTTTTGTCAAATGTGGTCCTCCACACTACTCACAACTAATTCGTATTGAGTGGATATCTTTAGTCATCTTTTCCATTCGTCTCTCGACAGCATCTATCTTTGCAGAAATGGAATCTAAGTCATGGCTAGAATCGGCTCTAGCTGCTTTAGATGATCTAACGATATCTTTTTCTTGGTGCCACTCATGTGAGTGGGAAGCAGTGTTATCAATAATTTTGTAAGCATCAGTTTCGGTTTTCTTCATAATAGAACCACCAGCTGCTATATCGATGTCTTTCCTTGTAGTGATATCGCATCCTTGGTAGAATATTTGTACTATTTGACATGTGTCTAAACCATGTTGTGGACATCCTCTTAATAACTTTCCAAATCTAGTCCACGCCTCATATAGAGTTTCATTCGGTTTCTGTGTGAACGTAATAATTTCTCCTTGAAGTCTTACGGCTTTAGATGCGGGAAAGAATTGTTTAAGAAAATTTTCAACTAAAACGTCCCATGTATCAATCGCCCCTTCAGGTAACGATTCCAACCAATCTTTGGCTTCGCCCTTTAAAGTCCAGGGAAATAACATGAGATATATCTGTTCATCCTCAACTTCTCTTATTTTAAATAATGTGCAGATCCTATTAAAGGTACGAAGATGTTCGTTTGGATCTTCCTTCAGCGCACCACTAAATTGGCATTGATTAGTCACCATGTGTAGAATTTGTCCTTTGATTTCATAATCTAGCGCATTGATGTCTGGATGAGTAATTGCGTGACCTTGGCCAGTGCGTTTAGCTCTCATTCGGTCTTCCATATTTAAAGGTTCCAGATTCTCCATAATTGAATTTGTTGAATCGGAATCACTAGAGGATTCTGATTTAATGGTTCGTTCCTCAACAATCTCTGTTTGAATGACTGGTGGTTCCGGAGGAAAAATTAATGGTTCAAGATCTATGAATTGTCCCTGAATATTCTCCGGATTCTCAATTGTGAGGTCGGGTTCAAAAAATAGATTATCGGAAATTTGAACTGGAGTACTTGGTCGACTGGAGGACGATTCTAAAGAAAAATCAACGGCGGTAATATTTGCTAGATATCTTGATCTAGTTACAGGTGGTGAACGTACAAAAGGTGGTGAAAGTCTTGCTCGGTGCATTCACTGAATATCCTATTAGTTTTTAAAAGAAAAGAAAAATTATATAAGTTATCCAATTAATAGACTTTTCTGATTTTGCCCACGTTTCGAATAGCCAAAAGATGCAATAGAGGGGCAGGATTCGTTTGGTCTCAATATAATTGAGGACTGTTTGGCTCCAATAACCCGGTCCACGTACAAATCCAACTATTACTACGAACCAGAAAATTTTGATGTCTATCAATTTAACCACTTAAAATAAATTTTCTTAATTTTAAGAAATTTAGATAAGAAGTAGAGAAAATTCTAAGTCCTAAAAACTAGAATAGCGAGAAATAAGAAAGAAAAAGAGCGCGTCGAAAAAGAAAAGGGTTGAAAAATAAAAGGCGTCGAAAAATAAGAAATAATAAAAAAAAATGACTTATAGAACTTAAAAACACTCGACTAACCCAACCTTATTACTATCACTAACTTAAAATTATAATCGCAAATTGAGATTACTAATTGGAGTGATAATTGATACATAGGTAAAAGGCGTCAAAAAATAAAAATAAGAAATTAGCGCGTTGAAACTTAAAAAGGAACTAAAAACTAAAAACTAAAAATTGCGTCTAAAAATATAAATCTTACAAGTAAAACTATATCCCAAATGGCAATATCTTAAAAAGGTATTAAAACTTAAAAAGGCGTCGCAAAATTCTAAAGCACTTTAATCTTAGTCTAAAGAAAAAGCACTTAAGGAATTTTACGGCAAAGCCTAACAATCTAGAAATAAAAATAACTATGGCAAAAACTATATTTAAAACTAATTAAGAGCGAAAAATACAAAAGTTACGCTAAAAACAAATAAAAAGGGACAAAATATAAAAATATACTAATAGTTGTAAAAAATTACAATTTTTATAAAAATATTATTTTTATATTATTTATTTTATAAAACTATTAATTTTATAAACTAATTAAACTAATTAAAACTAAATAAAACAAATTAAATAAATAAACTAAACTAATTAATAAATAAATAAAACCTATTTAGGGTTTTTAATTAAATAATAATAATAATAATAATTACACCATAATTAATGCGATATTAGGGTTCTGTGTACTCGTGTCAGAGTGTCTCCGCGAGTCGCGGTACCACCTGGCAAAAATCTCCGCGAGTCGCGGTGAATGAAAATTCAGATCAGGTGCAGTATTAAATTCGACGTTTTACTTTTTTTTTTATTTCTGTTTTATATTTTCTGTTTTAATAAAAATATTTATATAATAAAAACTTATAAAAAAAACTAAAATAAAAATAGAAATACTTTATAATTTTATAAAATCTTAAAAAATAGATTTATATATATATATTTTTTTTCGGTTTTTGATTTTATGTTTTAATAAAAACAAAATATTTAAATAAAACTTATATTATTTATAAAATAAAAATAAAGAAACTTTATAAAACTTAAATATTTAACAAACTCTTAAAAATATTTATATTTTTGTTTTTCTTTTTATATTTTTGAATATTTAAAATGTATTTTTATAAAAGCGTATTTTTATAAAAGTAAACTAAAAATAAAAATCTTTTTTTTATTTAGCGTTGCGCATCTGGCTTTTAAGCAAGAAATTGGGTTCCCCGGCAGCGGCGCCAAAAATACTTGATGTTATGCGAGGTGTATATAAAATAGCTTATATTTTTACAGGAAAAACTATTAAATACGATACAATTTTACACAAGATATTTATTTATTTAGAGAATGGATATACTTAAACCTTGCTACAACAATTATAGGCAGTGTACCTAATCGTACAGTAGTGTAGTTTTTAGTAAGTCCGGTTCGTTCCACAGGGAATCTTTTAATCAAAGCTTAACGCTATATTAGTTTTATTTTATAAAAATACAAATATATATATAAGTAATATTATTATTATAAAGGGGGGTTTTTACCGTTTAATGACCAGTTTGTCGATTTTAAAACTTTAAGTCGCAGTTAAAACCAAATAAATACAAGACTTAATTTAAAGCGTAAAGTAAATAACGATAATGAAATTGCGATAAATAAAAGTGCGATAAAATAAAATTGCGATAATTAAAAAGTACGATAATTAAAAGTGCAATTAAATACAATAAAAATAAATAAAAGTGCGATAATTAGAAGTGCAATTAAATATAAAATAAAGGAAATTAAATATGAAATAAAAGAATTATGCTTATTTAAACTTCCGCAATCATGATGTTTGACGTGTTGATTTTAGTTTTATGCCCATGGGTTAGTTGTCCTTTGTCCTGGATTATTTAATATGTCCGTCTGGTTATTGTCCATAACAGTCCATCAGTCATAAATATAAAGTGCGAGTGTCCTCGTCAAATTATCCTTATACCCGAAGTTAAATATTCCAACTAATTGGGGACTTAAACTGTAACAAGATTTTAATACTTTGTTTAATAATTACACCAGGTTATCGACTGCGTGTAACCCAAGGTTTTAATACTTTGTTAACAATTATGCCAAGTGTCCTTGTACATAATTTCACCCCTGTTTTAATAATTCTAGTGACTATTAATCCATTCCCGTGTCCGGTTAAATGAACGATTATTCGTACATATAAATATCCCGCCCATCGTGTCCGATTGAGTGTATATGGTTATTTATAGGGACGTCCAATTGTAAATCTTTATATTAAAATTAACAAATTATCATTTAGTTAAACAAATATAAAGCCCATTAATAGCCCATAGTCTAATTTCCACAAGTGTCGTTCTTTTGTCCAAACCCCAATTATGGTACAAAGCCCAATTACCCAATTTTAGTAATTAGCCCAACGTCATGATTACTTTGTTTTAAATAAGCATAATAATAACTTAGCTACGAGACATTAAATTAAAAAGGTTAAACATAACTTACAATGATTAAAAATAGCGTAGCGTTACACGGACAGAATTTCGACTTACACCCTTACAACATTCGCTAACATACCCTTATTATTAGAAATTAAAATTAAAATTAAAATTAAAATATAATATATATATATATATATATATATATATATATATATATATATATATATATATATATATATATATATATTACGTATATATTGAGAGAGAGATTGATTTATGATCATTTTTTATGATCAAACTGCGTTTGCTTTTATAGGGATTTGAGTCCAGGGAAGCTCCGCGACTCGCGGCATTTTTTTGCCTTCAAACTCCGCGAGTCGCGGAGTTTGTTTTTACAGCTCACCCAGCTTTGGCGCTTTGTTTGCCGACGATTTTAAATATATTATAATATATATATTAATTTTAAGAATTAATTATATATTATATTATATTCATGTGCATAGTTGACTTGTAATTTTTAGTCCATTGCGTCGAGCGTTGAGAGTTGACTCTGGTCCCGGTCCCGGATTTTCGAACGTCCTTGCGTACAATTTAATATCTTATACTTTGCGTTTTGAATCTTGTACTCTTGTAATTTCGAGATGTTTCTTATCAATAATTGGAACCTCTTTGATTGTCTTTTGTACTTTTGAGCTTTT
The DNA here is from genome assembly GCF_046630445.1 of Rutidosis leptorrhynchoides. Classification (NCBI taxonomy): domain Eukaryota; kingdom Viridiplantae; phylum Streptophyta; class Magnoliopsida; order Asterales; family Asteraceae; genus Rutidosis; species Rutidosis leptorrhynchoides. The sequence goes on along the minus strand of NC_092338.1, from coordinate 340,810,111 downwards.
TGGTCGTTTGCGTCTTCAATTCGTTGAATCTATCTTTTGTCTTCACCTTTTTATTATTTAAACGAATATCACTTGTAAATAGGACAATTGCCACTAAAAGCTTGTCTTTCTTGAGGAATAATGCTATGAAATATATGTTCCTTTTTATCATTATCACACACCTACCTTTAACCATGGTTCTATCGTCACTATCATTGTTTATACAGCCGTATCAAAATCACTGATGTATAAAGTGTGAGAATAAAAAAGTGATTCGAGTGAAGTGTGATTTTATTTCAAGTTATGTATTGCTTGAGGACAAGCAACGTTTAAGTGTGGGGATATTTGATAAGGCTAAAAAGGAACATATATTTCATAGCAATATCCCTCCTAAATAATAGGTTTTCATATGTAATTGTATTATATTTTCATTGTAATTGTTTAAATAAATAAGTGCGAAGACAAAAGGTGAAAACGAAGATTTAAAGACACAAACGTCCAAAAAGCTCAAATGTACAAGATACAATTCAAAAGGTTCAATTTATTGATGAGAAACGTCTAAAAATGACAAGAGTACAAGTTACAAAATGCAAAGTACAAGATATAAAATAGTACGCAAGGGTGTTCAAAAATTCGAAACTGGGACATGAGTCAACTCTCAACGCGCGACGCAACGGAGCGAAAATTACAAGTCAACTATGCACATAAATAAAATATAATATATAAATAATTCTTAAAAATTATATATATATTATATTATTATTTAATAACGTCGACAAGCAAAGATCCAAAATGATGTGAGCTGGAAAATCAAACTCCGCGACTCGCGGAGTTTGAAGGCTTAAAATACCGCGACTCGCGGAGCTGCAAAATTCAGAAATGGCCTATAAAAGCTCGAGCATTCTGTCGATATTTTTACACAATAATAATAATACTCTGTAATAAATAATAAATAAATATATATATATATATATATATATATATATATATATATATATATATATATATATATATATATATATATAGTATAGGGTAGTTTTATATTAGTTAGTTTAGGTTATGCAAAGGTTATTTTACGGGTTTTAAAGTCGAAGCTCTGTCCGTGTAACACTACGCGATAAATAATCAATGTAAGCTATGTTCTCCTTTTTAAATTAATGTCTCATACTTAAGTTATTATTATGCTTATTTGAGCCGAAGTAATCATGATGTTGGGCTAAAAATATTAAAATTGGGTAATTGAGCTTTGTACCATAATTGGGGTTTGGACAAAAGAACGACACTTTTGGAAATTAGACTATGGGCTATTAATGGGCTTTATATTTGTTTAACTAAATGATAGTTTGTTAATTTTAATATAAAGATTTACAATTGGACGTACCTATAAATAACCATTTACACTCGATCGGACACGATGGGCGGGGTATTTATATGTACGAATAATCGTTCATTTTACCGGACACGGGAATGGATTAATAGTCGATGGAATTATTAAAACAGGGGTGAAATTATGTACAAGGACACTTGGCATAATTGTTAACAAAGTATTAAAACATTGGGTTACACGCAGTCGATATCCTGATGTAATTATTAAACAAAGTATTAAAACCTCGTTACAGTTTAAGTCCCCAATTAGTTGGAATATTTGACTTCGGGTATAAGGATAATTTAACGAGGACACTCGCACTTTATATTTATGACTGATGGACTGTTATGGACAAAAACCAGACGGACATATTGAATAATCCAGGACAAAGAACAATTAACCCATGGGAATAAACTAAAAATCAACACGTCAAACATCATGATTACGGAAGTTTAAATAAGCATAATTTCTTTATTTTCATATTTAATTGCACTTTTAATTATCACACTTTTATTTATTATCATCGTATATTATCGTACTTTTTAATTATCGCAATTTTATTTTATCGTACTTTTATTTATCGCAATTTCATTATCGTTATTTACTTTACGTTTAAAATTAAGTTGTATTTATTTTTAATATTTTACATTAGGTTTTAACTGCGACTAAAGTTTTAAAATCGACAAACCGGTCATTAAACGGTAAAACCCCCTTTTATATATTATTATATATAATTATATATATTTTGTACAAATATAATTGTTTAAAAATATAGTGTAAAATAAGTCGTCTCCTTGTGGAACGAACCAGACTTACTAAAAACTATACTACTCTACGATTAGGTATACTACCTATAGTGTTGTAGCAAGGTTTAGGTATATCCCATCTGTAAATAAATAAATAAAACTTGTGTAAATTGTATCGTATTTCATATTAAAAATTAATGCTATTTCATATACCCCTCGCATAACATCAACTATAGTAACGATTGCCCCTCAAAATTACCTTTATCTCCGCACGTATACGTGGATAACTCTTTTTACCGGTCAGCTGCACCATTTTCTTTTTGTCCCGATTTGCTTTATTTTTCGAACTTAGCTCCTGAAATAGTAATTTTAAATATCATATTTTGTAAGAAAATAATATTATTAGCTTGTGAATTTTTTTTCATACCTTAACCCTTTCATTATTCCAATAAGTTACAAGTAGCTTCCAATGATCTCTCTGCATTTCTGGAGGCCTTGATTTTACTTGCTTCTTAAATGATTTTTCTGAATACCAGTATTTCTTCTTTAATCTTGCCCTCCAGTTTTTCATTTTCCTCCCAATTGATTTGAGCATCCAAGTATTAGCATGTTCGGGAATAACAAACTTTGTCTAGATACAAAATATATCAGTTGATATAATTAAAACAAATTATGTCATTAAGATGCGAATACGACTTTATATTATTTAATACCCTTAAATGTTGAAGCATCTCTTGCTTATTTTCGGCAGAAACTTTAGTCCATGGTAAATAAATTGGACAATGCTTGCAACTCCTTGCAATGGTTCCCAGGGCATGGGTGAGTTTACTATCATTTTCATTGATAGGTTGACCGTGGCTATTAACTTCAATATTAATTCGACAGCCAGGTTTTTGATTCCAAACTTTGGGCATACTTGTAGGTCCCCTCTTTCTTGCCACCTGACCTAAAAATAGAGATCATGATTTTTAATATAAGTTTATACGATAATCAATATACCATATAACCAACACGTTCCATTAAATAAAACAAACAAAACAAAAAATTACCCGACTCACTGTTTCTTTGTAGATTCTGAACGGCAGTTTCTATCTCATCTTCATTAAGCTCATTGTTGTTAATCACTTCTGTATTGGAATAATAGTAATTTGTGTAACAGTAAAAAGTGATAATGAAAATTAAAATACATGATACTAGACATAAAATAAAACTTCATTAAAGTATATCAACAAAACCTGTTTCTGTTTCCGGTTTGCGAAAGTTATAAACTACAAACTCATCATCGTCGTCGTCATAATTATAAGTTCCATCATTGTAATTCTGTTCATTTTCATCATCTCTAACATCTTCAAGAGTAACATCATCATCATCATAGTCATGATCTCTCAACCCCGTGTCCACTGAATAGTCACTTTTTTCAAAAACAGGTACTGCATTCTTATCTGTACATACATAGAATTTATGAGTTTCACCAATAACTGTGATATTAACCAATGTTCATCATATATAAAATGTGTGTACCATCTAAGTATCAACTCACCCTTTGTGACTCTTCCACTAGATGTATTCCGTTTTTTTGGAAACTTATCAACTTGTTGAGAATTTTTTTTGAGGCCTGGCTTAAAATCTTCAATGCTACTCTTTGTTGCCCTCATTGTAGCATTTGTTTGTCCCTTTGTCATTTCAGATTGAGATGATAATGCACGGGAGCTTTTAGGATCACCAACAACTCTTTTGTTTGAAAGATTTGATTGTCTTGTTGAGTAGGTGGGTGCAATGGATTTATATGTTGTTTCTGTATCAATATAAATGTCATTGAACATTATTAAAAAATGTAACATATTGTCTTAGTTTGTAAACAATACCTTCTTAGAAGCTCTAACTGTTTTAGTAGTTTCTTCACTATGTTGGTTATCATCATCTTCAGATATGGAATCAGGCATATAGTCTTCATCAATTCCTGTAGTATCCAATTGCTTTTGTTTCCTTTTTTTTGATTTATCACTACCTGACTTCTTTCCTAGATCAGTGGCAAGCGCTGACAAAGCTGTTAGTTTTGCTTGGTTTTCTGCCATCCACTTTCGTCTGAGTTGTTCATACTGCGGCATACTTGACACTGACGTAACATATTGTCTTTGCTTGTTATTCTTTTCCATTGTAAAAAACTAGAACGATGTATAGAACAATAATCAGCAATTATATAATGTAAAAACTATTATAGTAGATTGGAACATCAATGTAAACAACATTCTAAAACAAGCAGCTCTGTATGATTTACAGCAGTATATTATGAACATAAATATACAATATATACTGTATATTATGAACATAAATATACAATATATACTGCATATATCTAATAAGCAAAATTTTGAACAAAATTTTAATAATATATGAATTTCAACCAAAAAAAAAAAAAGAAATCTGTTTGCAAGACATAAAGTTATAAATGTCATCTTTTAACATGATTAAATTAATGAAATAATGTTTCATATAATCATATTAACGAGAAAATAGATTTCCAACAGAGTTATTATCAACAGATTATAAAAACAAAATAGATCAATGTTTAAACAATAAAATGGTTGAAATCAATATATATGATACTATTAGCAACATATAGATAAACAATCAAACATAATTAAGTTTAAACGAACAAAAACAGATTTACAATAAGCAACTAGATCGAGGATCCGTAATCACATACCTTTTTTTTACAACGAATCGACAATGAACTCACCGATAATATCTTTGGTAAAGTACGGTATGAATTGAAAGAGGTTAATATGCTTTATAATTGATCCTAATTTCGTTTGGCGCCTTAGAAGTAACTCAATAAAAATAATACCGCCAATCCCATTTTTTTTTAATAATCTTTAGGGTTTGAAGAGATCTAGATGAATTTTGCATTTGAGTAACTGGTGGCATTGACTTGGTATTGTGGAGAGCAGTTATTTTTGGAAGATATATCTCAATCTCAATAATTGTTAAATATATAAAAAGTATAAATATAATCGTGATTAATTATATATATATATATATATATATATATATATATATATATATATATATATATATATATATATATATATATATATATATATATATATATATATATATATATATATATATATATATATATATATAAGTAAACAATATCATTAATATTATATTTTTAAGTTTATATAAGAAATGGACACATACTAATCTAAATACTTAGTAAATATATTTGACAAGCCATTTAATTTTAATTTTTAAGTGATTAAGAAGTTAATTTGAATAATGAATCGTGAATTATGATAGTAAGTTACTTAGACACTGTGAGAATAGTAATGTGTATGAAATGTTTTACATTAGTTTAAGTAATAAATAATTGATAAATTTAATGAAACGACCCGTCCATATTACTATAAACGCAGTACGTTCTCATTGGTCCCATAGCGAGGTATTTGACCTCTATATGATACGTTTTAGAAAATATTGCATTCGTTTCATAAAAAGCACATCATTATTATACATAATTCATGTTTTAAACAAGTGGGCGATTATTTAGGAAATAATTCCCAAAATACATCGGTTTTCAAATACTATATAAGTGACGTAACAGTCGAATATAATACATGACAAAGGTTTTATTAAATGCAACACTTTATTTAAATAAAAGTATGAGACACCATTCACATCTTGCTCAGATAATGCAACAGCGAAAGACTTTCTTAAGGACCTGAGAATAAACATGCGTAAACAGTCAACACAAAGGTTGGTGAGATATATAGGTTTATCATCGATATAAATATAGACCACAAGATTTCATAGTTATAAATATATGTACACTCGCAAGTGTATAAAAGTATTCTATAAGTTGTTGAGCGCTTCGGTAACTATACTTAATCATTAATGTGGCATATTCCCTTTATTATGAAATCTTCCTACACTGTACCAAGTGTAGTAAAAACGAAGTACTATGCAACCGTTTATGATACTAGAGCGACTAGCCCGGTTGGGATTGTCAAACCCGATAGATCTATCAATAGGATTTGCGTATACATGTTCTTACAACATGTAAATATTAGTTACCAAGCTATTAGGGAAGATATGCAAAGTGGTACAACTCAACGTAGAATATATTTTAAGTACTTGTGTATATGGCGTAAAACATAAAATGTAGGTATTCTCATCCCAAAATATTTGTAGAGTTTAAAAATGGGACTATATACTCACAGTAGTAAAAGTATATAAATAATAAGTTTTCAACTTATTAAAAATATGACCGTCGTTCTTGGATTCACGAACTTATAACAATAATAACGATTCAGATAATAATACGACTTATGAATAAAATAAAGCAAGTTCATAGAATACTTATATAATAATTTTTAACATTTTATGTTAGTAGTCCATTGTTAGTAGTCCTTTGTTAGTAGTCCAAAATAGTCCGAAAAGTCCAAAAGTCCAATAATCGATATATATATATATATATATATATATATATATATATATATATATATATATATATATATATATATATATATATATAATCTTAGAATTACCCCCACAATGTATTGTTTTCAACTTATTAAAAATATGACCGTCGTTCTTGGATTCACGAACTTATAACAATAATAACGATTCAGATAATAATACGACTTATGAATAAAATAAAGCAAGTTCATAGAATACTTATATAATAATTTTTAACATTTTATGTTAGTAGTCCATTGTTAGTAGTCCAAAATAGTCCGAAAAGTCCAAAAGTCCAATAATCGGTATATATATATATATATATATATATATATATATATATATATATATATATATATATATATATATATATATATATATATATATATAATCTTAAATGATATATGTTAAGTTTCAAGGTGTTCTTCATACGTACAAGTTATAAGTTCTTATATTAACTTAATATAACATCATAATACATATAAATAAGTGTTATTAAAGTTAAGTTAGAAAGATTAGATTAGTTTATCAAACAAGCTTGGTGTTCACCAAAACAAGTTCTAATTTTTACAAGTTTTATAAGTATAATAAGATAGCAACTATACAAGGAATTGAACAAGGATTTTGAGAAGTATTTTACCTTGATTATGAAGAGGAAAGTTGCCGAGATTAAAGTATGATATGAGAACATTCAAGTGTGTGTTTTTAGTTTAAGAATGTGGAGTAAAAATGAGTTAAAATGGTCCTTATTTATAAGTTTATAATTTTGGCTTTTAGTAAAAATATCTAAGATAAGTTAAATTGTATTAAGTCATGCATGACATATTAAATTTATTAGGTCATGGATGACATATTACACAAATAATTTCAGAATTCTATTGGTATATACCAATAGTAAATACTTCTAGAAGCTGTGTATAATACGGGTAAAAATACCGTATGAATGCGAGTAGAATTCTTTGAGGAAATTGAACAGAAATACGAGTATAGCTATCCTTTATATGTATTGGTATATTATAAAGTATATTCAATACTTGTAAGGATGTATTTACACTCGTAATACATTATATGTAAATACATTTTAACATAAGTTAATTACGTCGTTTAAATAGTAATATATATATATTGTTTGAAAAATCTTTAAATTAGTAGTATGAAAATATATATATATATATATATATATATATAATACTTTGTTAATATACTTAATGAGATATTTAATTATCATATTTTCAAGTTAAATATATATAAATTCATATAAATACACAATAATTAAACAATAAAATAATTAAATTAAGTTATGACGTTCGTGAATCGTCGGAATAAAAGGGTGACCAAAAGCTTGTGTAAAACTCTTTTTGGAGGTTCAAGATTTATTAGAATTCATTGCTTATCAAGTCAGAATTATATAAAGATTAAGTTTAAATTTTGTCGGAAATTTTTGGGTCGTCACAGTACCTACCCGTTAAAGAAATTTCGTCCCGAAATTTGATCGTGGTCGTCATGGCTAACAATAAGAATGTTATTATGACGAATATAAGTTGATTCATATAGTTTTATTATGATTGAGAAATATGGATAAAATAATCCGATTACTCGAAATGTATGAGTGAAGCTATCGTAAAAGAGTGAAATGAGAAAATAGGGATTCGTCTTATCTTTTGACGTCATCAAGGTTGATCTCCAGATTAAAGAAAATCTTTGTAATCTATATAAGATTTGATTCTTTGGCGATTAAGGAAATTATGATCATCTTCGATTTAATGCAATAATCTGTCTCGATTTCTCTGTCGGATATTTTACTATAAATCAACCTCCTACGTTTCCTTATTTCCACATCTTCCATCTTTTATACTTTCTTCCTTTATTCGTACTTCCAAAACATTTGTCAATATGCTCTATCCAGTTTTAATTCTTGATATATTCTTGACTATCACATTTGTCATTCTTCTTTTTCATCTTCCACCGGAGGAATCCGTTAATTTCTACTATGCTCTTGGGTTTATAGTGTTCTTAGTTTTTCCGTGTCTTTATATTGCTATACGCATCGATATACACGGTTTGTAATTTCTGCGTTGTCTTCGTGCTTATATTTTTCCTTATATTTTGGAGTTTCATGCTTCCGTCTTCTTTTCCCGACTTCAAGTCAAGCGAATAATGGTCTAGAATTCATAGATATGAAATTCGGAATGAACATAGCTAATGCTCTAAGAGAGAAATTGTAATAGCACAATTTGACTTGTGAAATTACCAGAATCCAAAGGAAAAGATAGAACTATCAATAGAATATGTTCTTGATATGTTTAGAGATTAGATTGAATGTAAGAGTCATGTAACATGGTACATGATGACGTTATGGTCTGTGAATCATTACGTTCCATTTAGAAACTCAGCATGACTTACTGTAATATAATCACGTTGATCAAGTGTCATTATATTATACTAACTCATACTTCAGTTCCCAACATTACTTCAAAAACATTCATACTTTACACTCAGAGGTTTCAGATATTTAGAAACTAAAACAGTTTTCTTTATGATGTGATACAGATAACGCGAAGGAATAAATGATTTCAGATAAGAATGGTTATAAAAATATCTTCAGAAATATGAAAGATATTTATAATGGAAGATACGATGATATCTTTGAATATTTAAGATAAGAGGATGATGAAGAATATTGTCCGCAAGGGTTTTAGAGTAAGGAGCAAGGTATTTGCTAAGGATTTTAGCAGACACCGAATCATTTGGATTCTTTGAAGGTAGATTTCGTCCTTGTGATTTGTCCACAGCCTCCTTCAGGTTTTGCTCAATCCATTTTCCAGTTCCAAGCCTTCTCTTTTTCTGTGCTTTGCTAACACAATATTCTTTATCATCAACTTTTGACTGTTACGATTGTCTACTGTTTCTGCTGCTTCATTCAGCTTTTTCAAAACTTCATAGTACTGATTCGTAGGCTGAAGTGCTATTCCGTATTTCAGAATTATAATTCCAGGAAATAACGTTATATGTATATGCAGAAATGATGTGAGATTCAAGAATAATTATTAATGCTTCCTGGGGTTTGGTATGACAATTATTGTTACAAGATGTAGATGGGTACATGACAAGGTTTTATAGTGATCTTTCAGAGAGATTTAAGTCAAAGAGCAATAAAGTTGCTGGTAAGCTTACCACTAATGTGGTGGAATATAAAAGGTTCCCCAGTAACGATGGCGAAAATACAACGTATATATCAAGGTTATAATAAGGCTACTCCGGATGAAAAGTTGAAGTTGTCTTTTTGGAGCTGTGATAACATTCGCTATTTTGAAAAGGGATTGTAAAGTTATTTTCGGTAATAATAATGCTAAAGGATCTGACACGGATACGTGTTGAACCTTTGCTTAGGTTCAAGTGTCCTCCGAATGCATATCTATATGCATATATTCTTCGTATGTATGGTGTGATTGGTTCATTCTCTTGGTTGTTCCTTAGTTGAGATGTTTTCAAGAATTTTGAAGGATTTAGACGCAGGTTGCCATCGTCAATATCCGTATAATGAATTCGTCGTGAATCTTGAATGATACGAATATCTTTATGAGTTCTGTGAATGAAAGTGATGTTCTAGTATAGTTTGAATTTAAAGTATGATTTTGAAGGATGTAGGAATTTAAGATTGGTGGCACTTCTTAAATCTTGACTTGGATTTTGATCTGTCAAAATCAGAATATGTAATTGAATTGGTATGAAAAATGGTTGTCTTGAATTTTGTGAAATGATGTATATTGGTATGAAAGGAGAGAGTATAATTAATGATTGTCGAAACATCATTGAAAATGTAGAGTGTAACATATTAATGTGAACTTAAGTATTTCTCGGGTATTACCTACCCGTTAAAATAAAATTTCACAAGTAATATTTTGTACAAAAGAATTTTTATTACAGTCATTATGAAAATATATGTATATATATTTTCTTCAGATGTAATATGGATTTAATGAGTTAATATTATATTAATCTCATTTGGTTTACGGTTGGAACTAGAAATGAATAATCCCTAAAACTTTAGAGATTAATATTTCTACAGCGTAAATGAAATAATGAATTAATACTTCATCACTCATTATTGTTGGTATCCCTCAGTGCCCGCGGTGCGTATGATGTTGATGCTCGTAATGCGGCTTGCGATGTTGAGGATTGTGATGTTGTTGGTAATGTTGCTGCTGGTGCTGGTAGTGGTTTGATGTGAGTATAGATGATGAGAATTTGTTTTTTTTTGTATTGTGAAAGAAGATGTTTAAAGTTTCTTGAATAAAAAGAGAGGTCAAGAGCTTTATAAAGAGAATGAAATGATGTAGGATGCACTTGCTAATGAAGTTTTGCTTTTCATGACAGTAATTTTTTTTTTTTTTACTAAATAATTCACCATGCAAGATATGGAGTAAAGGTCGGATAGCCTCAATAATATTAGTAATATTATACTCGTTGCGGCATATCCTGGAAAGGAGAGAGAAAATGGTGTTACGAACGGGTTCGCCGGTAAGTGCCTCATGTTCTTCACCAAGAGGGCAATGTGGTGGATGGAAGGGATCACCTTCTTCTTGTCTCCAATGATTAAGTAGACTACGAACCCATCCCCAATTCATCCAAAATAGATGATGGCTAATTGGTTGATCTATTCCGGTCACACTGCTTTCGGAGCTCGAGTGAAATTCCATATCGGAATTCGAGGGACTTGAACTAGTGGAGAGTTCTATTTCTTACAATTGAATAAAGGATTTTTCGATATGAAATAATTTCTGGCTATCGGATGGTATTCTAATTATATAGAATATCTATATATATAGATCAAAAGATTTCATAGATTACGGAGGAATTTACGGAATATGTTAGGCAAAGTTTACAGTAACAGATACGCTAAGATATGAATTAGCGTATACGCTAAAATATGAACTTTGTCTATACACTATTTATGCAATCAATGCAGTAAGATGTGTCTAGACTAAGAATGATAAGCATGTAATTTTCTAAGGGTGATAAGCAGATGATTTCCGACTAGAAATGATAAGCAAAACTTTTGACATGCAGTTAAGGTCGAAGTCCAGACTCACTAATGCATCTTAATAACTATCCGTTAGACACACTAATGCAAGACATGGTTCGCTAAGATCACCGCTTTGATACCAACTGAAACGACCCGTCCATATTACTATAAACGCAGTACGTTCTCATTGATCCCATAGCGAGGTATTTGACCTCTATATGATACGTTTTCTAAAATTTTTTGCATTCGTTTCATAAAAAGCACATCATTATTATACATAATGCATGTTTTAAACAAGTGGATGATTATTTAAGAAATAATTCTCAAAATACATCGGTTTTCAAATACTACACACGTGACGTAACATTCGAATATAATACATGACAAAGGTTTTATTGAATGCAACACTTTATTTAAATAAAAGTATGAGACTCCATGCACATCTTGCTCAGATAATGCAACAGCGAAAGACTTTCTTAAGGACTTGAGAATAAACATGCATAAACAGTCAACACAAAGGTTGGTGAGATATATAGGTTTATCATCGATATAAATATAGACCACAAGATTTCATAGTTATAAATATATGTACACTCGCAAGTGTATAAAAGTATTCTATAAGTTGTTGAGCGCTTCGGTAACCATACTTAACCATTAATATGGCATATTCCCTTTATTATAAAATCGCCCTACACTGTACCAAGTGTAGTAAAAACGAAGTACTATACAACCGTTTACGATACTAGAGTGACTAGCTCGGTTGGGGTTGTCAAACCCGATAGATCTATCAATAGGATTCGCTTATACATGTTCTTACAACATGTAAATATTAGTTACCAAGCTATTAGGGAAGATATGCAAAGTGGTACAACTCAACGTAGAATATATTTTAAGTACTTGTGTCTATGGCGTAAAACATAAAATGCATGTATTCTCATCCCAAAATATTTGTAGAGTTTAAAAATGGGACTATATACTCACAGTAGTAAAAGTATATAAATAATAAGTTTTCAACTTATTAAAAATATGACCGTCTTCCTTGGATTCACGAACCTATAACAATAATAACGATTCAGATAATAATACGACATATGAATAAAATAAAGCAAGTTCATAAAATACTTATATAATAATTTTTAACATTTTATGTTAGTAGTCCATTATTAGTAGTCCTTTGTTAGTAGTCCAAAATAGTCCGAAAAGTCCAACAGTCCAATAATCGGTATATATATATATATATATATATATATATATATATATATATATATATATATATATATATATATATATATATATATATATATATATATATATATATATATATATATATATATATATATATATATATATATATATATATATATATATATATATAATCTTAGAATTACCTCACGACGTATTGTATACGTATTGTCTTTGCATCAACCCAGAGATGTATTGTATACGTATTGTCTTAGAATTAACTAAGACGTATTGTGTACGTATTGTCTTAGGATTTATCAAAACGTATTGTATACTTATTGTGTTAGGACGTACCAAGAATATTATTATACATATATACAATCACAAAATTAACCAAGATTATAATATTTTGTTATACTACTGATAACATGTCCAAATATATATAGTATATAGGAAAATTTAACAAGGATATGGTTAATATAGTTTTTATAATATAAATTTCGTCCATACAACGTTAATTTTAGCAGATTTTGTTTTGCTCGCCAAATATTCATTACAACTCCGTTTAAAGTGAATCAAATTGCTATGAATTCATTAAGAAGTAAATTTTACAAAACCAATTCTAAAAGTTCATCCCAAGTAGTAATTTTTAGAGCTTTACCATCTTTTTGTATCGGTGGACAGATTTGGAAAAATTCCGGCATCCACCCAATATATGATTTTTGATAAAATACTTCCACTTTGTCTAAAATCATGAAAAAAATACTGGAAGTCTTATTTATATATATTAACATATTTTCAAAGTCTTAGCATCAAACGCAAAGTCTAAGATAGGTTTTTAATTCCCAACCCAAAACAGCCCGCTTTTTACCCAATGGAGATTAAAGGATATATGTTAAGTTTCAAGGTGTTCTTCATATGTAAAAGTTATAAGCTCTTATATTAACTTAATATAACATCATAATACATATAAATAAGTGTTATTAAAGTTAAGTAAGAAAGATTAGATTAGTTTATCAAACAAAGCTTGGTGTTCACCAAAACATGTTCTAGTTTTTACAAGTTTTATAAGTATAATAAGATAGCAACTATACAAGGAATTGAACAAGGATTTTGAGAAGTATTTTACCTTGATTATGAAGAGAAAAGTTGCTGAGATTAAAGTATGATATGAGAGCATTCAAGTGTGTGTTTTTAGCTTAAGAAAATGTGGAGTAAAAATGAGTTAAAATGGTCTTTATTTATAAGCTTATAATTTTGGCTTTTAGTGAAAATATCTAAGATAAGTTAAATTGTATTAAGTCATGCATGACATATTAAATTGATTAGGTCATGGATAACATATTACACAAATAATTGCAGAATTCTATTGGTATATACCAATAGTAAATACTTCTAGAAGCTGTGTATAATACGGGTAAAAATACCGTATGAATGCGAGTAGAATTCTTTGAGGAAATTGAACAGAAATACGAGTATAGCTATTCTTTATATGTATTGGTATATTATAAAGTGTATTAAATACTTGTAAGGATGTATTTACACTCGTAATACATTATATGTAAATACATTTTAACATAAGTTAATTACGTCGTTTAAATAGTAATATATTTATTGTTTGAAAACTCTTTAAATTAGTAGTATGAAAATATATATATAATACTTTGTTAATATACTTAATGAGATATTTAATTATCATATTTTCAAGTTAAATATATATAAATCCATATATATACACAATAATTAAACAATTAAAAAATTAAATCAAATTATGACGTTCGTGAATCGTCGGAATAAAAGGGCGACCAAAAGCTTGTGTAAAACTCTTTTCAAAGGTTCAAGATTTATTAAAATTCATTGCTTATCAAGTCGGAATTATATTCAGATTAAGTTTAAATTTGGTCGGAAATTTTCGGGTCGTCACATTTAAGTTATACGACCGTTCACCAATATGTTGGCTATATCTGTGTGTATATATACTAATTACTTATAAATTCAAAACCTGTAATCAGTATCGATCATACCAATAACATGTACAAACCATAAAACCTAACCACTATATCTGTGTGTACCGATCACTTTTGCATTTTTCTTCAAGAAAAATTGTCAATTCCTCACTTTTGCATTTTTCTTCAACACTAATGTTGGACTTTGGTGGATCTAACCACATAAAAAACGAACATTCCAAACCCTAACAGTAATTAATAAGAACAAAGAGTGAGTAATTTTAGGGAAAACAAAATAGTTAATGTAAATCGAACCAACCTTTTTTAGAACAAACGAAAAAACGCCTTTCGGGGTTTGTAGACGTCTCTGATAATCGAATAACAGTGCGTCTTCCACATAATCAAAGAGGCGACATCGATTAGGTTTTCTCAGTGACAAATCAAAGGATAATCTGGTGGA
The DNA here is from genome assembly GCF_046630445.1 of Rutidosis leptorrhynchoides. Lineage (NCBI taxonomy): Eukaryota > Viridiplantae > Streptophyta > Magnoliopsida > Asterales > Asteraceae > Rutidosis > Rutidosis leptorrhynchoides. The sequence continues at coordinate 340,794,945 of NC_092338.1, read as the reverse complement.
TGGAAATCCCGATTATCATATGTGCATACGTTTATAGTTCTGGGCCGAATAAAGGAGGAGGATGTTATTTGACCTTTATTGAATTATTAAATACTATGCCTTATATTATTTTAAGTTGTACAAATTTATTAATTTGTTCGGTACAACTAAGATTTGAACCCATCTTTTTTCGATACATTTTCTCGGTTCTTTATATCTATTGCACACCTCGATACGAAAGATTGATAAATAGCATGGTGGCTCTTGTGATTCATAAGATAAATATCACGGTGGATCTTATGATTTCATAAGATAAATTAATTCCTTAATTAAACATCATTTGACTATTTATATCCTCGGGAATAAATATTTCAAACATCGAAGATGTTGAGACAAATTTGGATGGTCAGAAAGATATTTGTTTAGTCTAAATGATGTACGATTTGTATGAAATTGTTGATGAAAAGGATGATTGCTCATCAATGATTGCTTGTAGGAGATTCGATTACAAAGAAGTATTCAGGATGGTATTGTGTCATTAACTATATTTGCTAAAGACACGTATCCCTAAAACGCGAACACTTCACAATACTGGGTTTCTATTACTATTTTAGCATAAATGATGACGATGATGGTCGAAGTTTATGATAGGACCATGGTGGTGTCGTCAGATTGAATTTTTTGGTAGTTAGTGGCACTAGCTAGGTTGATTACGTTGGTTCACCACGGTGTAATGCTGGTCAATTATGGTAATGGTGATGGTTGTCTAGGGTAGCACTTGCAGGAGCCATGAGGTTGTTGGTGGTGGTGGCAGTAAGTTGGTTGCGGTGAAATTAAGAATTGAGATATGCTTTTAATGTATGTTACTCAATGTTGAAAATATCTATATAATTGACCAAAACACCCGTGTGAGATAACATACGTACTTTATTATAAGAACTAAAAAGCATAAAACAACGATGTGAACAGTAAATATCTCATGGTAATTACAGTAGTATGTATTTAAAATAAATTTAAATTTAAATTTAAATTTAATTTTAAATTAAAAAATAAATATATTAAATATTAATATCTTATATAAGTAACTTATAATTTTATATATATATATATATATATATATATTTAAAATAAATTTAATTTTATATATATTTTTAGATTAAAAATAAATATCTAATATAAGTAAATTATTATATATGTATATATATATATATATATATATATATATATATATATATATATATATATATATAATTTATATATACATATGAATTATTATTTATTTTTAGTAATTACTAATTATTAATTAATGTTTAATACGGAGTTCAAACTGATTCCCGAACACTTCTCTCATATACTCGTCTGACGATCATCTCACATAATCGAAATTTTAACCCTACTTTATCACTACCGACTTACATCTCCGATCACCATCTTCGCCGAATAATCCATAATTAACAACAGGTATGTTTGCATTCGAACAATGTATTATCTTCCGTTTATCAATTGTGATTATAAAACCTCTGATTTTGGGATGATTAGGGTAGTATAATAGAAAATTGGTACATTGACAGTGGTAAATTGATAATGCCTAATATGCATGTATGCTGTGTTAGATTATAAAATTGATATGTTTGATTTCGAACCTTATTAACTACCATTTGTGGTTTATGTGTATTCAACCACTTGTTATGGTACGATTATGCATTTATGCTTTGATAGAGTATATAAATGAGTAGGGCTAAGTTCTCTGATTTGGATCCACTTAAAGGTTAAATTGAGAATTTTGACATTTAGATTTTTACTTGAATAATAAATGAAAACAGGTTTATACATTGTTTATATCTTGCTGATTAAGTTGTTAAGTTGTTAAAATTATTTTTGATACAATAAATGGAGAGTAAAAAGAATGGCACAACGCAGATTGCCAAATAACCAGCCTTCAAGAAAAAAACAAAAAACTGAAAATAATAAAGCACCAGTTGGGAACAATAAGAGTATGAGTACAAAACGAAAAGAATCACTCAAACCCACCACTACCCCAAAAAAGATAAACACATCAAGTATACCTTCTCATATTAAACCTGTCGCTACTTTAAAAGCACTTAGGGTGAAGAAGTGTTTGGGCCCAAGAATGTTACATTGGGATACCCTCAGCAAACTTAATGTGAGTACTCAATTTGAATCATGGATCAGTCCCGTCTGGAAGAGATTCTTCGCAATTAAAAGACCGGTTTACAAAGAACTTGTTTCTGAGTTCTTTAGTACATATAGGTTCAACAAGTATGTTGATAGTGTGACTTCCAAAGCAGCAATGGAATTCACATTATGCAACAAAAAATATAAACTTTCTTTTGCTGAATTTGCTTTGGCGATAAACTTATATACCCCTGAGGAAGTGGAAACTACATCTTTTAGCTCAGGGATGACAACTTGGCCGTGTGACGTCAAGCCATTCATATTTTGGCGAACTTTTGGGTCTGGCAGTTACGGAAAGAACGTTTCAGAGACAACTATCACTAACCCATCATATAAGATACTTCATCGAGCGATTGCAGAAACAATAAACCAAAGGGGTGCATGCACTAACAACGTTACACAAGACGAACTCTTATACATGTTCTTTATTGTTCACAATAAACCGTGCAATTTGGCAAAGTGATTAGCTAAGTTTTTATATACGAGCACCGGAAAGGTAGAACAAAGTGCAGTTTGTGGTGGCGCCTACATTACAGAACTATCACTCGGGTTAAAGGTTGCTACTCACGACGATCTCAACAAGTTTAAACAGGTGGCAAGCACAACCTTTTTTGATGAAGCGCAGCCAAAGAAACTAAAGATAGTTGAAAAAGAACCACCATTGCGTTTTAATGAAAAAAATAACATTCCCGTTAGTATACCTGCTGACAAATTCAGTGAATTTCAAAGGCAGCTGCGTTTGATGAATGATACTATATATTTTTTAATTCAAAATCAAGGTTTATCTTTTGTAGCTCCACCACATTTACTACCTCCGGATGGTCATCCCTCCAGTAATGCTTATGCTTCACCTTCCTTTTTTCGTTTTATACAGTCATTAATCCAATAATTAGTTTCTTTGATGTTGCTACTTCTATACAACTATAACTGTGCTTATGTTTAAAAATGTGCTTATGTTTATAATAGAACAAAACGAGAATGGGGATGCTAAGATAGAGAATGATGATGAGGGGACAGAGAACAATGATGCTGAGATAGATAACGAGGAGGCTGAGAAAGAGAACAAGGATGCTGATGCAGAAAATGATTATGTTGATACAGAAATCGAGGATGTTCAGACTGAGAACGATGATGGTGAGACAAAGAATGATGGTGGTGAGACAGACAACGATGATGATGAGACAGCAAAGAATGACGATGAGGCAGAGATTGAGGATGATGATAACGAGGATTCTGATACATATGTCATTTTTTTCACGCATCCGATAAAAAAGATGATCACCTTCCACACAACATACATCGTCAGACTAGAAGGAATTTGAGAAGCTCACGGCAGTTGATCTCTAATAGATGCTCAGAATACTTGGAGTGAGCTACAACTATTCTTTTACTTTGAGTAACAACCATTATAGTGTTTTATTCTTGTGTTGTGTCAATAATAACAGAAGCTAATTATATGTAGGACTTTATTTAGCAGCTTATAAAAAAAAGAAATCTAGATTCTCATACATTGAATCATTTGTCTTTTCGAAGTACTTGACTTCCAAATGCCATGATAGAGGGCTAGCTTGGGTGAAGAAGAGGAACATATTTTCTACTAGATATGTGGTTCTTCCCATTGTAACCAGGTAGGTACATGTATAGTATATATGTTTGAGTGTTTTGGTCTTTTCAATTTGAGCATTGTGTGTGTGGGTGTGTGTGGGTGTATACTTACATATGTGTAGCTTTGTTGGCATGTGATAAACAGATCCATATCTATTTTGCAAGGGTCATTGGGTGGTCACAATATTCTGTAACTTTGATGGAATGAACAATTCATGGTGCATCTTGTTTCTAGATTCATTGTCATCAACCGACTTCTCTAAAATGCTTCAAAAAAAGATTAAACAGTAATGTTATTTTAGACAAATATGTATTTATATAATTTGTTAATTAGAACTCTGTTTAATTTTGTTCTACATTCATTTGTTCACATGGCAGATTTGTCGTTGACGTATACAAAATTTCAGGGATGACAGAATCTCCAGAAAACTCGTGCAAAATACCATTTATGGTTCCTAAGGTTTTTATCATGTCTAACAATTTTTTCCTTGTGTGCTATTTGCATTAATCAGTTTTGTGTGCTTGTTTCATGGTTGCCTACATATTTTTGGTATGTTGTTTCATGGTTGCCTAGTTATACCCTTAAACATGCATAAACCGACAGGTTCCACAACAAACTGATGCTGATTCATGTGGTTATTTTGCTCTTTACTATATCAAGCTCTTTCTTGAGGATGCTCCTAAAAGGTTTAAGCTATTGGATGGATACCTATATTGTGTAAGTTGCCTTGATCCATTTTACTTCACACATATCCATATTGACATTATAAAGTCAAGTGAGTTACAATTATGCCTTACTGTGTTTGTAGATGAAGGAAGACTGGTTTAGTTCCAGGGATTTGGAAAATTTCGCCGTTTGATAGATATGCAGATTCCAAGCATATGACGTTGTTCATTTTTCGATATTACTAGTTTCGTTTGATTTGTGATCGTTTCTTTGTAGATTAAACTTGTTTATTTTGGATGGAACTAGTTTCTCTTAAAACATCTATGTTTAGTGTTATGTTTAATGTATTGCATGACATGGCATTATTATTATAAGTTATGGAAAGGAACTAGTATCTTTTTGTATATGGCATGATTGTTAGTTTACAATTTTTACTATTGTTCTACTACTGGATTGTAAAGTAAATTGTTAGATTTATGGTTGATATGCTTATATGATCAACCTCTAATATTATATGTTGTTATGAATCAGTCCATTGTATAATATAAGTTAATAGTGTAAAATAGCTAGTTGAATTTCTACTAATTAGTTTTTAACGCTAGAGTGTGAAGTTTTTTGAATTTAGAAATGAAATAGCTAGATGAATCATATTACTAGTCATATTCTTGTTAAAATATATTTGCTTAAAGTTTAACTGGTCCTATTTATATCTATATTATTGAAATTTTAATTAACAAAAGGCGGGTATATGAATTCGGGTTTCTTCGTGTATATGAGTCGGGTAATCGGGTTTGTATCTAAAATCGTCCCGGAATTCGAAACTGGAAAATAAATTTAAAACCGTCCCATATATTGAGTAAAGTTTTATTTTGTATTATTTTATCATCATCATCATCATTATTATTATTATTATTATTATTATTATTATTATTATTATTATTATTATTATTATTATTATTATTATTATTATTATTATTATTATTATTATTATTATTATTATTATTATTATTATTATTATTATTATTATTATTATTATTATTATTATTTATTATTATTAATATTAATATTAATATTATTATTATCATTATTTATTATTATTATTATTATTATTATTATTATTATTATTATTATTATTATTATTATTATTAATAATAATAATAATAACTGTAACAAAACCCCCAATCTATTTTCTCGCATCCCATTCTATTTTCTCATGAACATCGACTTCTATCAAAAACCCTATTCTTATAGCGGAAGAATTTCGCATCATCTTAATCCATAATCAAGAATAGGTAAGCTTGATTTCTAACCATATTAACTTTCGTTTATAGTTTGTGTTTATTCAACCACTTTTTGCTGGTACGATTATGCATGAATGCTTTGTTAGAGTAGATAAATGTTTAGGGCTTAATTGTAGGTTAAATTGAGAAACTAGACATTTATAATTTGGATCCGATTGTAGGTTAAATTGAGAAACTGGACATTTATAATTTTACTTGATTGTGTTAAAAATAATTAACACAAGTTTATAATTTGTCAGATAACTTGCTGATTAATTTGTTATTATTTGAATTCGATTCAAGCAATGGCAGATAATAGAACCCCACAACATAAATCCTCGAGAATTATGCAAGCTTGTAAATCTACTGGGATTCTCAAAAGGTAATGATAAATACTTATAATAGTTCAAGTTTCATGTATTAATTATGGCCATTAGAAACTATTGTGATCCTTGTATTGCTAAATTTTGATTATGACTTGAAAATATTACTGATTTATTAGTAGATGAACAATATAATGTTAATTACATCAATTAATTATTTCAAGTTCTTATATTTTTATGCAGAAAGTGCACAACAATAAGACTACTCCGTTAAAAAACAAAACACCCATCAATGCTTTGGTTGCTTATGAACATAGAGACACGGTGACTATGACAGCGAGTGATAAACCAAATAAATTGAAAAAGAAGGGTGTGGATACTACCAGTACTGAGTATATGCTTCATGATTTTGATTCTGATTCTGTCTTTGACGATGATGATAATCCAAGGACTAAACTTACTAACCCGGTAATTACTAGATAATATTATTACTTTATTTATAAAATATGAACAGATTTTGTATATATAGTTGTTGAGTAGTACTGTTACTTAATTATTTCTAGGTAATATGAATAAAAGATAAATACAACTCCAGTCTCAGCTCCACGAGACTGGAGCCTGATTATGAAGCTAAACGAAGAGTGAGGATAGCAGAGAATGCACAAAAACGAAACAAGTTAGGCTTGAAACGTCTTAGCCGGATGTTCGGTATGGCACGGGTTGATAAACCAGTGGAATCTACCAATTCAGACGAAGAGTATGTGCCTCATTCCGAAGAAGATGATACAAATGCTGAAGTTCCTAAAAAGGTAATATATTTAAAGCTACTTATATGGTTCCATAATCGGACTAAATTATTCTAAACTGTATTAACTATCATAATACTCGGCTCTGTAAAATACTGAATCCATATATATGTTCTAACTCTTTGTGATTATTTTTTTTAAATTTGTAATTTATCTTTATTTTTTTACTGACCTTAAATCACCATATATGTTGTGCTAATGTTTTTATTGCTTCTTTGCAGAAAATGACAAAAAGAAAGAGAATGGCAAAAGTAAACATTGTGGCTACCCGTATAACACGCCAAACAACACGAAATCAAAAAACCAATGGGACCAATGAAGCATGTGGTTCAGATTCTCTCAAAACCTCGACACATAAGAAACAGAAGCAAACATCAAAGGTTTCATTAATGCCACCTCATATAAAGCCTGCCACAATGATAGAGGAGCTTATGTGGAAGAATAAGATCATTGGGCCACGTACCTTACATTAGCCAACACTTGAAAAACTCAATGTACATACTCAGTTCGAAAAATGGTTGACTCTCGCTTGGAAGAGGTTATTCAACATCACACAACCGGTTTACAAAGAACTCGTTTATGAATTCTTTAGTACTTATCGGTTCAACAAGTATGTTGATAGTGTGACTTTGAGATCAGCTATGAAGTTCTCACTACTAGGTAAAGATTATGAACTGTCGTTTTCTGAATTTGTGATGGCTATGAAGTTATATACCACTGATGAAGTCGATAGTCAGGATTTTATTACTGGTATGACTAGTTGGCCGTTTGGTGTTGAAGCACGTGATTTTTGGACCACTTTTGGAACGGGGGGTTCCAAACATCACTGTCATCCACATTGATCACTCAACCATGTTATAAGATACTGCATCGAGCAATTTCTGAAACGATAAATAAACGTACTACCTGCACTTACAACGTTACACGATCTGACTTGCTGTATATGTATTATATTGTTCATAATACACCGTGTAATTTGGCTAAGTGTTTAGCTCGGTATTTATATAAGAGCTCGGGGAAGAAACATAATGCTGCTATTTGTGGTGGGGCCTATATAACCTAGTTTGCTCTAGGTTTAGGGGATACTACTGAGAGTGATTTACTTTCTTTGACAGAGTTGGCAACTACGACATATTTTGATGAAGCACATTTAGTAAATCTAGAGATAATTGAAAACAAAAACTGTTCTGGTGCTAAAAAAAGTGATGCAGGGAAAGAAATACCTAATGTCAACAGTCAAGCTATCCAAGATCCCCGATTCAGTGGTTTGGAAAATGATTTAGATTGGACGAATAAGGCGTTACGTTTTGGTCTACAAAAACTAGGTCGTTCTTTTGCTCCCGGTCCTTCCTCTGTTCGTGGACCCGGTCCTTCATCTGGTCATGCTGTTGGTCAATCTGCCCGTGGATTCACAAAAAAATCTGCTACTCGTTTTTCGTCAAATTGTTGAAACTTAAGGTTCTAATAGTGGGTCGTCTTCAGGTAATAGAGTGGGTTGCAATCAACTCCTTTCATTTAGATTTGTGTTCTATTGTTGCAGATCAAACTATGTTTATTTTGGGTTATGTACTTTGTTTGTTATGTTTAATAATCATGTATGTTTGATAACTAGTACAATACTTTGGAAGTAGTATGTTTTGGATTTTTTGATCACTATTCTGTATTATATGCTGTTGATCTTGTTTTGTATCTGAACAATATAATACATGATGTATTATGATGTAATCTGACTTGAAATCTGGGTCTTGTTTTATACAACTGACAAGTTGTATAAATTTCAGTTACACAGGTTTTAATATGATGTCAAAACTGTCCCTCCTATATAGATTAAATGGTGAATTAACGGCGTATTATATTCAATTACACAGGTTTTACTCATTACGAACTAGTAAGGCGGTTTAAGGTAAAAAATGTGGGATATTTGTGTGATTTAACAGGAGATGGAAATTTGTACTGTTTCAATTTGACTTTCGGTTTTGGATATTTTGTAATGCTTTACCCACAGAAGCCCATTTCTATTTAGTTTATTTTAGGTTTCCTATATGTTTGTATAACTTGTAAACCTAAAACTGCTTTACTATGCATTAGTTTCCATGTTGTTGTATTCGATTGTTAAACGATGGCTACGACCATATCGTTGTTACTTCTAATCAACACTTGGTTCGATAGGCACATCCATCATTGTTACATATGTGTTTGATCACTAGCCATTTGTTCAAATCAACACATGATAATTAAGACATCAAAACCTCCCGCGTCATATTAAAGATTCAAAATGTCTGAAAAATCTACTATGATACGACATAATTATATCATGTCATATTAGCTTAGGATATGATACGACTAGGACAAATAAATGTCCTATAATTGTATATTTAATATGACTTTTGTATAAGTTGTCCTATAATTTAACACGTAATATGACACCAAACAGTTAATTGTCTTATAAAGTTCCATTTAATAGGTAACAAAAAAGTGTCCTATGTAATGACATGATAATTAAGACCCTAAAAACTAAATGTGTCCTAAAAATTAACAATGATAAGACATAAATATTACATGTACTATTAGCTAATTAGTTATAATACGACTAAATCAAATAAATGTTCTATGATAGGATATTTAATATGACTTTCATATAAGGTGTTCTATAAATTAACAAGTAATGTGACAACAAACTGTTAAATGTCTTATAAAGTCCCATTAATGAGTCATACTTAAAGTGTCCTATAACATCCTATGATAATTAAGACCTCAAAAATTAAAAGTGTCCTAAAAATTAACAATGATACGACATAAGTGTTACATGTCCTATTTGCTAATTAGTTATAATACGACTAGGACAAATAAATGTCCTATGATAGTATATTTAATATGACTTTTACATAAAGTGTCCTATAAAGTAACACTTAATATGACACCAAACCTTTAAATGTCTTATAAAGTCCCATTTAATGGGTCACACAAAAGTGTCCTATGTAATGACTTGATAATTAAGACCCCAAACACTATAAGTGTCCTAAAAATTATCAATGATACGACATAAGTATTACATGTCCTATTAGCTAAATATATAATACGACTTGGACAAAATAAATGTCCTATGATAGTATATTTAATATGACTTTTAAATAAGGTGTCCTATAAAGTAACACGTAATGTGACACCAAACCGTTAAATGTCCTATAAAGTCCCATTTAATAAGTCAAATTTAAAGTGTCCTATGACATCATATGATAATTATGACACAGGTAACTAGTTGGTCCTCTAGAAGAATTTAAGTTTCCTATTATATCTACTATAATGAGACAAACACATTTAAATGTCTTATAAAGTCTCTTTATATGATTGACAATTTAAATGTCATATTATATCATATTAGCTATTATGATATTTAGGACCCCGAAAAATCATTTTTCCTAATAACATACATTTATAGGACTTACATTCAAAGTATCCTAATATGTTACAGTATAATAAGACTCTCGTAAAAAAAATGGCCTTTAACGGCCTATTTCATATGACCTTCATATCAAGTGTCTTATTACATAAACACATAATGAGACCCTAACAAATTAATGTCTTATAACTCCTCTAATAGGATCTACTGTCTAAGTGTCCTATGAAAATATGAGCTAATAGGACACAAAAAAATAATGTGTCCCACAAAATAGTGTTTTAGGACCCAACTCTAAAAGCGTACATCATAATGGGACCTAAATTATGTATGGTCCTATCTAAGTGGCTTTTAGGACTAAATTTTAAAAGGTCCTAGAAAAAAAGGTCCTATAAGTGGACTTTTGTTGTAGTGTAAAAAGGAGCTAAAACGAAGATTGTAGAGCGAAAACAGTGAAAGACAAGAAATCAAGTTATGATCTAGTGATTTTAGCTAACCAGGAAAGACAAACGGCCTGCCAAACAGCTTGCCTGTATGGAAAATGGCCTGCCACATGGCCAGAACAAACAGGCTGCCAAATAGCTTGCCTGTATGGCAAACGGCCTACCACACGGTCAGAACAAAATGGGCATTGCAAATGGCTGATCTGATCAAACGGGCACTGGCAAAATTCAAGTCTATTTAAAGGGCTCTTTTCATCCATTTCAACACACACTCAATTTGCAATTCGTCTTATATTTTCAAGCTTTTTAGTTAGTTTTTAGTAGTATCTAGTTTAGCTTTTATTTTTCGGAGGATATCCCAGCGAGTCCCTGCGATCTCGGGCAGATTTCTCCAGCCTTTTCAGGTTTTTATCAGAAACGCTTGACTTTTGTATTAAACATGTATTCTTACCTTTTATGTTTAATAACGCATTTCGATATTACCATGTTAGCATAATTAATATGTATGTTGCCAAGATAGAATTTTGGGTTAGCGTAGTTATGTTAAATTAGTACGGTTACTATTGTTATGCTAAACTTGTGAGTCTGATAGGTTTGTATGCTAGCATCTTGAGCATTGAACAACCTAGGTTGTGATCAGGACTTGTCCACTTATATGAACTTAGCTACTTCATAGGATTAAGATCCCTGGTTATATTGTATCTGAAGATTCTATGAACTCGGTATGGCCGGAGTTCCCGAGAGGCATCTAATGCGCTTTTAGGACACGGAACTTAGAAATTGAGACATGAATGACCTAGTATGCCTATTGACTGTTCCAAGGAGACCTCTTAGGAGCTATTAAGATCTAGCTAGTGCCTTGACTATATGATCCAAACCTATTGCATGTTCTTGTTTGATTGTTGCCCTAGGATTAAGTCATATCAACTGTTTAGATATCTGCTAGTTTCTATCTGCTTTACTTTCAGTATATCAATTGTAATGCTGTATAATGTTTGATTTGGTTTGATCCCATTAGTATGATGAAATGGTTGTTAGTTTTCATTTAAGGTTTTGTCAACTTAACCCGACGGACTCCTTCCGTTAGTGATCAGTGTTCAATCAACACGACACGTTGTTATTCAATTAACTAAACTGATAACGAGGGTTAGGATTAGAACTCTACTCACTGATAAACCTAGTGCTTTACTGAGGATAACCTTCGAGGTATAGTTACCTTTCAATTATATAACCAAGTGACATACTTTTCACTACTCAACGAGAACTCTGGGTGTCTAGAGATAAGTAGGTATGTGTAATTGGCTCATCCAACCAGATCTACCCCATTCCAATCATAGCTTTAACATCAACATAATTACCTTTCCCTTACCCAAACTAATATCTTGGTCAGTATTTCCTTGATCTTCATACTCCGGATATCCTTCCACTTTATTTACCTTTCCGCATTTAGGACTATTAGTTTAAAGCAAACTACTATTTTTACCCATGTAATTTAACCAAAGACAATTATTCACTTGATCTTCAATTCGTTAAACCATTCAAAAACACGACCCTAGGTTAACTTACACCTTCTACATCTTAGAAAGTAAAAGTAAATTTAGGACCCTCACAATATAAATAATAAACCACTGTTTGCTACTCTGATCAGCTGTAATACCCCTTCAGAATCCACTAACGGAATATTAACTCCTGGTCCCACAGTTAGCGGTCACGCCCTCGATATGAGACGTTTCCGAAAAGTATTTGCATTAATTATCAAAGTAAAGTCATTAATTAAAGAAAATGTAACTGGAAAACGTTTGACATAAATGACTAAAGTATATGAACCCAAAACATCTCGAAAGAAAATAGTTTCAATGCGAATATTTGTTCTTGAAATGTAAATGATAAATATACTGGACGCCGTTCAGTTCTAGCAGCAAACATCATCATAACTTTAGTTAAGCGGAAGCACTACCTCTAAGTACCTGAGATGAAACATGCAAAATGTCAACGAAAAACGTTGACTGAAACTACAGGTTTAGTAAATCATTTCGTAAGTTAGGCCACAAGATTTTCTTAGAAAACATCATAGGAAAAGTATACATTATCGTGAGCACTTGATTATAAAGCTTTAACCTTTGCGTGAGCCGAGCACACGTCTTTAGTTTACCCTATCATTGCGCTACACCGATCAAGTATATGAGTAACAACAAAATAAGCACCAGTTATGTTGAGGTGAGGTTTGTTAAACCTATCGGTACCGTCCCTATAAGTCGAGCTTACAAAGTAACTAATATAATCAAGCTAAGGGGTTTTTGATCTGAACTCATATGTCTATTTTTTGTAAGTTACTTGTGCCTAAAATGTAAAACATTTGTAAAAAGCATGCATCTCATCCCTATAAAATGTAGTAGGGACTGTAGACTCACCTTAGCAAAAGCACTTGTAATTTCTTAGCAAAACGTACGGTTGTCGAACAATCTCGACTGAACAACGCAACCTAAATAAGTAAATCATCTTAAGTATACACTTATAGGTCAAACCATGTCAACCCATAGTGTGCGCAAGGTCCTAGTGCTCAGACTGACTCAACGAATAAGTAAAAGTCAACTAATCTAAGCAAGTCAACAAAAGTCAACCAAAGTCAACCAAAAGTCAACTTGGTCAAAGTGGTAAACTAAAGTCAAACATCTCAGTATGTCATACAAACATGATCAATAAGTTAAATCTAGGTCAAGTATCACTTTACGAGGCATAATTAAGCATACTGCACTTTTGCACCTTAAAGCACGCCTTAGAAATTCGTACGTCGTAGAAAGATCTAACTATAGCTCATAGCACATAAATCATTAAATCATGAAAAACTCCAGAAATTAACTACACTTAAAATAGATTCCAAAAAGTTCGACCAAAGCCTCATACGATAAATAAAAGTCCAATATCAAAAAGGGTCAATTCATAGTTCGTTACAGCAATTTCTGCCCGCGCGTCAGTTTTTAAACATTTTTCAAAAAAATAGAAAATAGATTTTGACGTACGGCCAATTGGAGTCATCTCAAAACATCTCAAAGTTTTAGTGATAAAATAATCAGAAACATTGCTTTAGCTAATTTGTACAGTTTCGCAAACCTTTACAGACTCATCAGTTTTTAATCATCAACTAGACACATCACTTAGACAAGCATATATCTCATGGCAAATCACGTTCTCGCAAGTTCGCATACAAACAAAACATGTCAAGTAATATATACACTAACATATTCCAGAAGATTAAAGTCTCAATCAACTCCTAGTTCACTCTAGCAATATTTATGTAACTTTGAAAAACGATTCAGCTCACTTTAAAAACCAAATCTTCGTTTTGACATAACGGGAGCATTACATAACCTTTTGATGCAAATATTAAGTCCAAATCGCATAAATTTTCATAAGAAATACAGTTGTATACTTTATATAAGCTAAAACACAAAGCATGAAACTCAGAAAATTCGGATTATGCACATAACCTAGTCAAATCTTCGATTAAGCATATCCTAAGCATACGATAACGAAATCACGCAAAATTGGAGTCTAAAATTAATAACTTTTCGATATCATTCTTTTGAAACATATTACTAGAGCAGATCTCATGTCATTTAAATCAGATCAACAAGAAACAAATTCATTTTTCGTACATACAACGTTAATTACGCAATTAAACGATAAATAACAACACTAGACACCATTAATTGAGCACTAGACTTGATTACACCATGTAATTGAACAAAAAACTGAATTAAATAAATTAGGGTTACTAGTTATACCTTAAAATATCAAATTTTTCACACAATCGCGTAGAGAACGACAAGGGGATCAACGTTAAAGCACGAGACTTTGTTAAATTCCAAGCTTTGATGGTGGTTTTGTGGTGGTGAAGGGCGACGACACAAAGGGGGGAGGGGAGAGCAAATAATCGGTCAAAAAATTAAAAATAAAGGGGAGGGTTTATGGGATTAAGCTTCTATTTATAGTTAGATTTTGGGCCTTAATTTAAGTAACTAGTCACCTTGTAGCTCAAGTAATAGTCCAATTAGGGGGGTTCATGGGGGTTCGGTCGTGGGGCCCTATAAGGGGTGTCCTGGGCTCATTTTGCTTATTTACTTGAATGCGCGTGGTCCGTTTCGCATGCCGTTAACTGTACCGGGTCTCCGGAACGTTAACTAGTCATTGAAACAAAATCGCCGGATTTAATTCATTAAATAAATAATAAATTAAATTAGTTTTTCTTAAAGTTAATAATTATTGGAAATAATTATTTCGTCGTTTTTCTGAGTTCCGTAAACTAAAAAGCTTTCTAGGCGATTAACTTAATCATAACGTTTTCTAGTTATTTCACCTTCCGAAATAAATTCATAAATTAATATATCCTATTAATTCAAGAATCTCTCTAATAAGCATGTATTTAATTCTATTAAACACACAAGTCTAAGTGAACACCGTTAAATACTTAACGGACAAGTAATGATAGGAAACGGAAAAAGTCGGATTGTTACATCAGCCGATTCTGACGCTCTGCGGCTCAACGATACCGCACAAATAAAACCGTCCATTTTGGTCATATCATTGTAGAGATGAGTTTTTGGCGTCGCTGCCGGGGATCGAATATTTTGATTGAGAATGGTTTTAAACAGACAAAAGTATTGTTTGGTGGTGTCTAAGAAAGACAATTATACACGGACTTGGTTGTTGGATTTTCTGAACAGTCTCCAATTATATTGGAACCAAAAGGATCCTTCCTCTCCGTAGTCTGCCTAGCCACCTAAATACAAAGTAATATGTAAGAAATCCTATCAATTGGAATATCCGATAATGTTAGCGACCGAATTTTAAGAGTAATTGTTTTTATTAAATTATCGATCCTTTTAGTCAATTAATATTTTCTAAAAGTTATTTTTCAAGTCTTTTTTTTTAAATATAGAAAATCTAAAAATGGAACAACAAAATACCCTTGCTTCTATGCAAAAGTCATGCTTAGTAGAAAGAGGAGGACCAATTACCTTAGGAACCGAAGGAATTCCTGAAATAAGTTCACATATGATCAAGTTGGTCAGTATGATCTGTAAATTTCAAGGATTACCGACTGACGATCCCATCTTTCACTTAAACAAATTTATCAGTCTGGTTGACTCTTTTAAGAAGGGAGAAAACGAGAAAAACCTTTTGAAACTTCATCTTTTTCATTATTCTCTATCTACACGCGCTTTAACATGGTTTGACAACCCAAATTCAATACATTCATGGGAGGAACTAGCAGCCAAGTTTTTGAAAAAATTTTATCCACCCTCCCTGCAAACCTGTTTAAGAAATAACATCACAAACTTTTCTCAAAAAGAAAACGAGTCATTGTGTCAAGCATGGAATAGAATAAAGGTGATGCTTAAAAGATGTCCGAATCATTTGTTAAGTCGGGCAGACATAATATGCACGCTTTACAATGGTTTGACCAAGGATGATAAGTCTCTCCTAGACATGGCCTCGCAAGGCAATTTTATGTCACGAACAGAAGACGAAGGATGGAATCTTTTGGACACAATAGCTGCACAACAGGAAGATTGGAACAATGAAGCTACTGAGAAGGATGACGTCTTCACTCATACGGTACAAATGCTGGAAACCAGGTTGCAAGATCTCACCATCACTCTTCAAAGTTTACCAATTCCAAAAAGTCCCGATGCTACTAGAACCAATCTTAGGGAATATAAACAGCAGAACAACTCAGAATTTAATATAATCCTCCCACTACACCAACCTACTGTCATCTCTAAGGAAAGTTTAGTTGAATTTATGAAAAAGTAGTACACGATAAACCTTCAAGTCATAGAATGTCAAAACAAGTTTGATACTTTGATAAAGACTTTTGAAGAATTAATAATCAATTTTCAGCTTACGCTTAAACAATTAACCACTAAAGTTGAATTAGAGTGTAGTAAGTCTAATGCCCTAGTAGTCACTAGAGATGGGAAGGAAACAACTGTTAATATACTCATACAAGATTTTTCCGATAAGTAACCTGTGCCAATTGACCCAGTTGTTAATCCACCAGATCCTATCTCTCCTAAGGCCCCAGAAATCATTCCACGCGCCTGCATACCTTTTCCAGGTAGGCTTAGGAAGGAAAAACAAGAAGTGCAATTTGCTAAGTATTGGGATATTATTAAGAATTTACATTTGAATATACGACTAGTAGATGCTTTAGTTGAAATGCCAAACTTCGCTAAATTTTTCAAAGAGCTGCTTTCAAACAAAGAGAGATTAAGAGAGATAGTTAGCTTGCCCTTAAGTGAAGAATGTTCATTAGTGTTTAAACATGGTATTCCCCCTAAGTTAGGAGATATATGAAGATTTGCGGTACCTTGCTGCCTGCAAGATGTCCAAATTAGCAATGCGTTAGCAGACTTAGGAGCCAGTGTAAACCTAATGCCCTATTCGTTATTCAAAAAGCTAGAATTAAAGGACTTAAGACTAACCAGAATGACTATCCAACTCGCGGATAGATCAGTTAAGATTCCTCGAGGAATAGCTGAAGATATCCTAGTCAGAGTGGATAAGTTCGCAATCCCCGTCGATTTCATCATTATGGATATTGAGGAAGACACGAAGGTCCCACTCATACTTGGCAGACCATTCTTGAATACCACCAAAGCCGTAATTGATGTTCATGAGAAATAATTGAAATTAAGAGTTGGTAGTAAAGAAGTCACATTCAATGTTGACCGTCTCATGAACCATCCTCACGAAGAGGATCTCAATCTCACTGATTCTTTAAGAACTCGTCAACGAATATCTAGAGGATACCATGGCTATATGTAGTCAAGATCAAATTTCTAAGGATCTGTTCTTTACACCTCCTGAAGGAAATCTCGACATCCATTTAGCCATAGATCCTGGTCAAAATAAATCTCCCCTTTCCGAAAGTAACTTTCTCGGCAAAAATACCCAAATAGCACCGCTAGGTCAAGGTATTCCCCTACCTCTGTTAAGGAGAAGATCGAATAAAGAAACAGATTTCATTCAGGTATTTCAGGAACCTCAGTCAGAAGAGGACTGTGTTGAAATTCCTGAACCAACCTTCAAAACTAAAGAAGACGTTTCTGAAGAAGAACCATTAAGAAGGACGATTTTCAGAACCAAATAACAGATATCATCAGTGACCGCTATTAAGGATGAATAATCAGAATTCCAGGAGAAGTATGACTCGTTAGACAGAGCAGAAATAGCTAGAATGAAGCCATCTATTGAGGAACCTCCGGAGTTGGAATTGAAGAAGTTACCCGAGCATTTGGAGTATGCATTCTTAGAAGGAGAATCGCAACTCCCTATAATCATTTCAAAAGACCTCACGTCACATGAGAAGGCGAAATTGATTCAGGTTTTGAAATCACATAAGAAAGCAATTGCTTGGAAGATTTCCAACATAAAAGGAATCAACCCCAACTATTGCACCCATAAGATCTTCATGAAAGATGATTTCAAACCATCAGTTCAGAGGCAAAGAAGGGTCAATCCAATGATTCAAGAAGTCATCAAGAAAGAAGTAATTAAACTTCTGGACGTCGGTCTGATCTATCCTATTTTCGATTCACCATGGGTCAGTCCTGTTCAAGTTGTACCCAAGAAGGGAGGAATGACCGTATTTCAAAATGAGAATAATGAACTTATTCTAATACGGGAGGTCATCGGTTGGAGGGTTTGCATAGATTATCGTAAACTTAACGATGCAACCCGAAAAGATCATTTTCCATTACCGTTCATCGATCAAATGTTGGAACATCTATCAGGAAATGAATTCTATTGTTTCCTTGACGGTTTTTCCGGCTACTTTCAAATTCCTCTCGATCCAAAGGACCAAGAAAAGAAACCTTCACGTGTCCTTATGGAAAATTTTCCTATCGACGCATGCCCTTTGGGTTATGCAATGCACCAGCTACATTTCAGCGACGCATGGTAGCAATATTTCATGACATTATTGAACGTTATATGGAAGTCTTCATGGATGACTTCTCAGTTTTTGGTAGTACCTTTGATTCGTGCCTTTCTAACCTTGATAAGATGTTCACCAGGTGTGAAGATTCGAATTTAGTTCTAATTTGGGAGAAATGTCACTTCATTGTAAAAGAAGGTATAGTTTTAGGACATAAGATTTCAAAGTCAGGAATAGAAGTCGATAAGGCTAAGATTGAAACCATAGCTAAACTTCCAGAACCTACCACAGTAAAAGCGGTAAGGAGTTTACTTGGACACGCCAGTGTCTAGCGACGTTTCATCAAAGATTTATCGAAGGTCACCCGACCTATTACTCATCTCCTCGAAAAGGAAGTTCCGTTTGTCTTTAATAAAGAATGTATCAAAGTATTCAACTATCTAAAGGAACAGCTCACACATGCACCCATCATGATAGCTCCTGATTGGAGTTTACCATTCGAAATCATGTGTGATGCGAGCGACTTCGCAATTGGAGCTGTACTCAGACAACAGAAAGATAAGCATTTTCATCCAATCTATTACGCCAGCAAAACCTTGACCGGAGCTCAAGAGAACTACACCACCACAAAAAAAGGAACTGCTAGCCTTAGTTTTCGCCTTCGACAAATTCCGTTCCTATCTCATCCTGTCCAAAACTACAGTTTACACAGATCATTCAGCCCTCGAATATCTATTCACTAAGCAAGATGCTAAACCAAGACTCATACGATGGATCTTACTCCTCCAAGAATTTGATATTTAGATCAAAGATAAGAAAGGAGCAGAGAACGTCGCAACAGATCATCTTAGTCGTTTGGAGAACCCAGCGATGGAACAACTTGCTGAACAAGATATCAGAGACAAATTTCTGGAAAAACAACTTATGAGCTTAGGAGAAGCTAACATAGGATCACAATTTACTGATACTCCTTGGTACGCTGACATAGCCAGCTACCTAGTTGCAGGAGTAGTACAGAAAGGAATGAGCACATCCCGAAGAAGGAAGATCTTCGGGGATGTTAAGTACTACTACTGGGAAGATCCGTACTGGTTCAGAATTTACCCTGATCAGATAATCATGTAACACCCAAATATTTATGGTACTTAGAGTTAAAATGATGTGCGTATAATCGGTTAATCGTGGTATAAATCAAAAAGGTCAGAATCAGTTCAACACTGTAGTGCGCGCCGCGCACCCTTTAGGTGTGCGCTCAGAGCACTTACCCAGCGACAGAATTCTACTTTTTCTAATTTTGAGTTTAATGAAGGGCAATTTGGTCATTTCACTTGAGACCGAATCTGTGAGCTTTATCAGTTGGTTTGGATCCAACTTTGGATCATTTTCACATCCATTCATCACTCTCATCCATTCTTAGAGAGAGAGAGAGAAGTCTAGAGAGAAATTTGGGGTTTTGGAGAAGAAGGAGCTTGAATTGATCAAAGTCTCGGGTTTTAAAGTTGTTTACCTCGTTCCTAGCTACGTTTTGGTTGTTGTGGTAAGTTCTAACTCCAAATTTCATTGTTCGATTTGATATTCAAAGTTAGGGTTTGAACTTAAAATTGTTAGGAAACCCATTTAAACTCATGAAGTGAGTTTATTGATGCTAGTAATCAGGTTATTGGTTGTTGTTGGTGGATTTTGGGTTGGTGAACAAATTGGCCATGATTAGGACTTGTATTTGGGTTTAATCACTATGATTAGTGATTATGGAAGTGTTAGAACCCATTTTGTGTATTTGAAAGACTAATTTTGGAAATGAGTCAAAATTGGGGTTTTGGTTGATTTTGAGAATGATAAGTGTTTAACACTTAAGATTGGGTTCAATTGGCATAATAAGACCATTTTCACTTGTGTTAGTGATTATTGGTTAGTTTGGGCGCGTTTTGGGTTTGTAAGTGCAATTGGTCGAATTTGCACTAAGGGTCGAATTGAGTTGGTTTGTAAATCCACTCTAAGTGTGTTGTTGTAATTGTGATGATGGAATAGGTACATTTCATCGGCAAGTTGTGGATTATTCGATAGCATTTCATCAAGGCGGCAAGGTGAGTGGAATGATTATACATGTGCGTATATAATGTATCTATTTGTAGGGCGGGGGAGGGGCCGGGTATGCGTTGTCTATACCACCAAAGTTTGTGATATATTTCGTTGTACACTAATGATGGATATTTCGTTGTCCAAATTGCCCAAGAGTTAGTGATATATTTCGTTGTACACTAACGATGGACATTTCGTTGTCCAATCCGACCAAGAGTTAGTGATATATTTCGTTGTACACTAACGATTGCTTTGAACGGATATTTCGTTGTCCAATCCGACCAAGAGTTAGTGATATATTTCGTTGTACACTAACGATTGCTTTGAACGGATATTTCGTTGTCCGAATGGCCTAGGGATTAGTGATATATTTCGTTGTACACTAACGGTTGTTATGAATACCGGTGGGAAATTCGAAGTACCATTCCCTTGTGTAATCGGTTAACCATGGTGACGTGTTGTAGTGTAACATTTTATATTATTCGAGTTATATATATGTTGTTGTGGTGCTAGCTTGTGGTCTTGAAGAATTTAGAGTTATACTTGCGAAGGTATGCTATGTAACTTGCTAGCGTGTATGAGGTATTTGTGTAAGTGTATGCAAGTAGGTATATTATATATGTATATGTATAATTATTGCATTCACTAAGCGTTAGCTTACCCTCTTGTTGTTTACCTTTTTTATAGATTTGCTTTGGAGACGGTGGCTCGGGTGAGCGCGGGGATTGATGGACTTGCTTTGGATTTGGATTAGGATTGGGTAGCGTATCACCATCGCCATGCTCGGCTTTTATTTTGTGTTAGAAACTGGGGTCGAAAATTGTATTTCGTACTTAACTCGTAAAACGGGCCGATGTGGACCCGGTGTCGTAAAACTTGTTTATTATCAAAACGTGTTAGTTTTACTTATTATAATGTGTTGTGAAAACCGTTTGGTCTAATTGTGTCGGGAAGTCGAAGATCTTTTTGCGTGAAACGAACAAGTTGATCAGAACTGTCCAGGCCTCTGTGCGCGCTGCGCACAGAGGGTGGTGCGCGCCGCGCACTACACTGAGTATACAAATTTTTTTTTTACTCATATTTGGTTGGTTAACGGGTTAGGATGTTACAAGTGGTATCAGAGCATGGTCTAAGGGATTTAGGTGACTTGAGATAGGTGCCTAGACTTAGACTTTTATGTGTGCGAAATTGTTGCGGGACTTGTAGGATTACGGGTCGGAAAGGGAATTGGTTAGTGACCTAGTTTATAGGTGGACTAACGTTTATATTAATATGCGGATGTTATTAATATACTAATGCGTTGTTTTGTGTTTATGTTAGTGTTTGAGAAAAATTATCGAGCAAGATGGTCGTGGTACTAACGAGTGGATGCGACGTGTTCGCGCATTAGTGACTAGCTATCATTAATACGGGTGCAAATCGTGTCTAACAAGTTATGTAAGACGATTATTGAGCAAGATGGGGCGACGTTGCATGTATGGTTCTATACGTTCATGATCTAATCTTTGCATTTCTTAAAATGGTGACGGGAAATGGGATCGAGACGAACGACGTTGAGTTTAATGCTAGAGTTGCGGCCGCCGTTGCGGAGCAAATGGGTAGGATGTATTCCGATTTTCGAAGTAATGGTGAAATGGAGCGTTGTTGTAAGAGCTTCATGAAGACTAAACCTCCGATATATGATGGGAAACCGGATCCTTTGATAAGCACAACATGGATCTCGGATGCCGAAGGGTGTTTTCGTTTTATTGATTGCCCTCCCAAGAAGAGGACGAGACTCGCTACTAGCTTGTTGCGGGGTAGGGCAAGGGAGTGGTTGGATGGTAAGATTGATATTGTTGGCGGTGAAGCATTTAAGGGGTTATCGTGGGACGATTTTAAGAAGGAATTCTTCGAGGAGTTCCGGACTCGAGCGGATTTGTTGGACTTGCGTAATGAGTTATGAAATATGCAACAAGGTTCTATAGATTTGAATACTCTCAAGACGACCTTTATGGCAAAGGCTCGTGTTTGCCCGGAGTATATTGGGAATGATCGTATGTTGATGGAAGATTTCTGTCGAGCTTTGAATGATGACTTGCGGAACAAAATTAGCATTGGTCAAGTGAACTCGTTCGCGAAGTTATTCACCGTGGCTAGGGGCTTTGAATCGCATTCGCAATCGATAATTGGTGAACCTTCGAGTAAGAGAAGGGTTGATTCGTATGGTGCTCCAAGTAAGAAGGCTAAGGGTGCAAGTGTGAGCATGGGAAATGTAGAGAAAGGAATTACGAGTTCTCGTGCGCCTAGATGTTTCAATTGTGGTGTTAGGGACCACAAGCTATGGGAGTGCACGATACCGAGAAGTGATGACGGAATGTGCTACTATTGTCATAAAGAGGGACATCGCAAGCCGGATTGTCTCGAATTGGCGGCGGCAAATGCCGTAAGGGGACGTTAAGGCACTTTTCGTTTTTAATAAATATGTCCTTTGAATATTTATTGTGTGCCGATGTGTACGGTTTTGTTGAGTGTGTTGTGTTGCGCGTTTTATTGTTATGGGTGAAGTTCCTAATGGAAGTACCCTATAGTGACGTTTGGTTGTCGGGCGAAGGGAGTAAGACTTGGTGCAACCAAGCATTCCTTAATGTTTCGGAAAGCATTTCTACCAAGCCATGGAAATGGGCTTTGGTGTTCGAATGTTAGAGCATGCTCGCTTTCGTGTTGAAGTTGATGAACCATGAGGTTCGTCGGGTGGACGGAACCATTGAGATCAAGTGTTTGGCCTAGATGAATGTTAGTAATGGAGTCTACCGGACGCAACGTTAGGTGCCTCTTTCATACCTACTAGCGTGGTGATCGACTCCGATGGTGTTGCGGTTACATTGTACTTAGGGTACCGGGGAGAAACCCTTAAGTACATGAGTGACTAGGTGGAAATTTGACAAGCTAGAGCAACCGGAGCATTGCACGGTTTAAGTTGCGAAATTTGTGGTAAACTCTTCGTTTGAAGTGTTTAAGAATAGGTTAAAAACCTTCGTATGCTCAAAGTTGGAGCAAGGTTTGATGACGTTCATATTAGGAACTATTCAAGACGGGTGTACCTCGTCTCTCTTTTAGGGGTTATGATAATGCAAATGGCGCATTAGTTGTTGGATTAGTGGTCACTCCTTCCGTGAGAGTGAGCATGTGTTTATCGTCGGGATTTATTGTTGAAAACGAATCCATGAGAATTCGAGGACTATGACCAATGAGGATATTGGTTGTGTATGTTGATAAGTGGTCATTCCACGGGATGCTATTATTCGGTGATGTGGTTACGGAGCGGAGTTCTAAGTGGGGGAGTTTGTACTCTCGCACGAAGGTGTTCTATTGTAGTGATATTTGGACGATGCTCGTAGGGATTCGAAGCTAGTGTTGAGACCTACATTGGTCGATTGTGGTAAAAGTACGATTTGGAATAAATTGTACTTATGGTTTTTGGATTTAAATTATCACAGAGGTGGTGATGTGGTAAATCTCATTGGGAGATAATTTACGCGTTCGACGAGCAAGGTAAGATCCCTTGGTTAAGGGATGTGCGTGCCGGATTCTCTTCTAGGGAATTATTGTTGTGCCTATGCGCAATATGGGTGGTTCTTGGCTCGATTGTGTTAGCCGTTTGGTTACCTTTGGAAATAGCATAATGGGACTTTGAGAAAGGGTACGATGCCTCATTATCGTATACTTTGGGTGGTAGTTACACGATAGCCATTATTGTGTACTACGAGGTGCTTACGTGTATGTGTTTATTTGGGGTTATCTCTAGGTTGACCGCGTTTGACTAGCGATAGGTGATGAGTGATATCCGGAAGGATTAGCTCTTAGTTAACCACTCTTGGTTGTGATTGATGGTGAGCGGTTTTCGGAAAGAACCGTTACTTGTAGGTTTATGATGTTAATTGACCGTATGAATTGTGCACATAGCCATTTTGTGTACATGGTGGTGAATAATAGCCGATTTTTACTCACACGTTGGTAATAGTATTGCATAGCCGTTTTGGAACACCTCGGGGGTTAGTGTTATATTTCGTTGTACACTAACGGTTGTTGGGAACACCGATGGGAAATTCGAAGTACCATTCCCCTGTATTATTGGTTAATCGTGGTATAACCATATCGGAATGGGAGTACCATTCATGTGTTGTCCACATTCCATATTTATACACATAGTCGTGTTTGTACGTATGATTGTGAGTAATAGCCGTGTTTTACTCACACGATTTGAACATGTGATGCCTTCGTCGATTTGGACGTTAGCGGTTTTGGTCACTTGCTTACGATGTACGATAGTTGCGTACTAGCCGTGTTTGCGCACTACGGGGGATGCTAGGGGTAAGTGTTATCCGTAAGGATTCGTTTTTGCTTGGTGTTCATCGTTTGGGTCGTTGACCTTAGGTTAAGACTTGGTTGTTCTTAGCATTGTACTTGGTAAGAGTACGTCCAGGGATTGATATCTCGGTACGAGATCGGTTGAGTTTTCCCTATTGGAGGGATTTAACAAATTCTTGTGCTTGAATTTGTGAATTTTAATAGATCGTGGGTGACGATTTGGTTATTAATGGTGACTCTTAGAGAAGGATTGCCTAGAGAAGTTGGAAGAGTACGTGGCGGTCTCGCGTATTCCAAGTGATCGTTATGGATTTCGGATGTTGTATGTATTGCACGTTTCGGAACGCGTACAAGTGTGTTTTTAGTTATTGGAATAATCTTCGGATTAATGCGTAATGTGGTGGAGATCGAATTTGGAACTTATGTTGATGATCGTGGAGTGTAGATCCGGACGGTTAAGTGACGAGGATCACGAGGACGTGATCGATTCTAAGTGGGGGAGAGTTGTAACACCCAAATATTTATGGTACTTAGAGTTAAAATGATGTGCGTATAATGGGTGAAGCGTGGTATAAATCAAAAAGGTCAGAATCGGTTCAGCACTGTAGTGCGCGCCGCGCACCCTTTAGGTGTGCGCTCAGCGCACTTGCCCAGCGACAGAATTCTACTTTTTCTAATTTTGAGTTTAATGAAGGGCAATTTGGTCATTTCTCTTGAGGCCGGATCTGTGAGCTTTATCAGTTGGTTTGGATCCAACTTTGGATCATTTTCACATCCATTCATCACTCTCATCCATTCTTAGAGAGAGAGAGAGAAGTCTAGAGAGAGAATTGGGGTTTTGGAGAAGAAGGAGCTTGAATTGATCAAAGTCTCGGGTTTTAAAGTTGTTCACCTCGTTCCTAGCTACGTTTTGGTTGTTGTGGTAAGTTCTAATTCCGAATTTAATTGTTTGATTTGATATTCAAAGTTAGGGTTTGAACTTAAAATTGTTAGGAAACCCATTTAAACTCATGAAGTGAGTTTATTGATGCTAATAATCGGGTTATTGGTTGTTGTTGGTGGATTTTGGGTTGGTGAACAAATTGGCCATGATTAAGACTTGTATTTGGGTTTAATCACTAGGATTAGTGATTATGGAAGTGTTTGAAAGACTAATTTTGGAACCCATTTTGTGTATTTGAAAGACTAATTTTGGAAATGAGTCAAAATTGGGGTTTTGGTTGATTTTCAGAATGATAAGTGTTTAACACTTAAGATTGGGTTCAATTGGCATAATAAGACCATTTTCACTTGTGTTAGTGATTATTGGTTAGTTTGGGCGCGTTTTGGGTTTGTAAGTGCAATTGGTCGAATTTGCACTAAGGGTCGAATTGAGTTGGTTTGTAAATCCACTCTAAGTGTGTTGTTGTAATTGTGATGATGGAATAGGTACATTTCATCGGCGAGTTGCGGATTATTCGGTAGCATTTCATCAAGGCGACAAGGTGAGTGGAATGATTATACATATGCGTATATAATGTATCTATTTGTAGGGCGGAGGAGGGGCCGGGTATGCGTTGTCTATACCACCAAAGTTAGTGATATATTTCGTTGTACACTAACGATGGATATTTCGTTGTCCAAATTGCCCAAGAGTTAGTGATATATTTCGTTGTACACTAATGATGGACATTTCGTTGTCCAATCCGACCAAGAGTTAGTGATATATTTCGTTGTACACTAACGATTGCTTTGAACGGATATTTCGTTGTCCAATCCGACCAAGAGTTAGTGATATATTTCGTTGTACACTAACAATTTCTTTGAACGGATATTTTGTTGTCCGAATGGCCTAGGGATTAGTGATATATTTCGTTGTACACTAACGGTTGTTATCAATACCGGTGGGAAATTCGAAGTACCATTCCCTTGTGTGATCGGTTAACCATGGTGACGTGTTGTAGTGTAACATTTTATATTATTCGAGTTATATATATGTTGTTGTGGTGCTAGCTTGTGGTCTTGAAGAATTTAGAGTTATACTTGCGAAGGTATGCTATGTAACTTGCTAGCGTGTATGAGGTATTTGTGTAAGTGTATGCAAGTAGGTATATTATATATGTATATGTATAATTATTGCATTCACTAAGCGTTAGCTTACCCTCTCGTTGTTTACCTTTTTTATAGATTTGCTTTGGAGACGGTGGCTCGGGTGAGCACGGGGATTAGTGGACTTGCTTTGGATTTGGATTAGGATTGGGTAGCGTATCCCCAATCGCCATGCTCGACTTTTATTTTGTGTTAGAAACTGGGGTCAAAAATTGTATTTCGTACTTAACTCGTAAAACGGGCTGATGTGGACCCGGTGTCTTAAAACTTGTTTATTATCAAAACGTGTTAGTTTTAATTATTATAATTGTTGTGAAAACCGTTTGGTCTAATTGTGTCGGGAAGTCGAAGATCTTTTCGCGTGAAACGAACAAGTTGATCAGAACTGTCCAGGCCTCTGTGCGCGCCGCGCACAGAGGGTGGTGCGCACTGCGCACTACACTGAGTATACAAATTTTTTTTTACGCGTATTTGGTTGGTTAACGGGTTGGGATGTTACAAATCAGGAGGTGCGTAGATGAGAAACAAGCAACAGGGATTCTTCACCAATATCACCACGGGCCAACTGGAGGTCATCATGGAGCAAACTTAATCGCAAGAAAAGTCTACGAATCGGGATTTTATTGGCCGTCTATATTCCGAGATGCACAAGAGCTTGTAAAGAGTTGCGACGCATGCCTAAGACAATGTATTATCTCTATGAAGAATTAGATGCCTCAGACTAATATCCAAGCTTGCGAGATCTTCAATATATGGGGATTAGACTTTATGGGGCCATTCCCTAAGTCTAATGGGAAAGAATATGTCCTCGTAGCAGTAGATTACGTCTCCAGATGGGTTGAAGCCCAAGCATTTCCAACAAATGATTCCAAGGTCGTCACCAACTTCCTGAAAAGACTCTTCTGCCGATTTGGAGCTCCCCGCGCTATAATAAGTGATAGAGGCACACACTTCTTTAATACCCAGTTTATGAAGGTGATGTAACAATACAGAGTTACCCACAAGATGTCCACTGCCTATAATCCGCAGACTAATGGACAAGAAGAGGTCACCAATAGAGCACTCAAGAGAATTTTAGAACGCATCGTCGGCCATCATGGGAATAAATGGGCTGAAAAACTAGATGATGCTCTGTGAGCATTCCGGACTGCTTACAAGAATTCTCTAGGAACTACACACTACCGCATGATATATGGGAAAGCCTGTCACCTTCCGATGGAACTAGAGTATAAAGCGCTATGTGCATTGAAGACTTGTAACCTTGATCCTTCAGTAACCGCTAGGCATCGGAAGATGCAAATGAATGAACTCGCTGAATTAAGAGACCAAGCTTACGAGATGTCATATATCTACAAGGAAGAAACAAAACTCACACATGATGCAAAACTGATACCTATGAAGTTCGCTCCTGGAGATAAGTTCTACTCTTTAATTCTCGATTCAAGAAGTTCGCTGGAAAATTCAGATCAAAATGGAGTGGGCCATACAAAGTTATACATGCTTTTCCACATGGAGCCGTAGATATAGAAGGGCCTACTAGCAACTTCAAAGTCAACGGCCACTGATTGAAAGCTTATTTAGAATACTACGACAAGGATGAGCACCTTTTCTCCTTTGATCCATTCTGAAGACCTGACAAGAAAAGTCGAGCTGTATTGACTTGATAAACAAAAAGCGCTCTTGGGAGGCACCCCTTGCTTATCCTTTTTATTATTTTATTTCAAATTATTTTTATTTTACAAAATATTATCTCTGTGTACTAACCCTAAGCGCCATACTTGCGCTTAGTACTTAGGAGTTTGTTGAATGTATTCAGGCAAAATACCAGGATCGGGAGCTTTCTATTGTATTCTAGTTCGCAGGAGAAGGACTCTCAGCGTCTATCAGAGAGCAGCACAGATCAGTTTAGGCCATCTACAGGATAGTTAGGTCCAAGGCGTATGATCCTTGAGAATGTTGAGGAGGACATCAATACGACACCGCCAGCCCCTCAAGTACGATGCTCAAGGCGTTTAGCTTTGAGACCAGCTGAGTATCCGGAGCTAGTAGAGACACGTGAGCTGCAGACTGTGATTCATTATGGAGCCACCTTGAATGACCCAGATGTTGCATGGGCATTACTCTGAGACCTGCAGAGACATTATCGAGCTCTCAGAGCATACCATCAGCGTGAATGGATGCCCAAGAGTGTTCTAGGCCCTTCGCCATTCAGACTAGCATGCCGTGTTCAGCCAACACAACAAGCTACTCCCAGGCGCTCCACTCCAGTCTCAGTCCATTCAGTTGCCTCAACCACCGTTCCAACTCACGTTGCTCCCATCACGCCTCCTGTATTAGCTGTTTTGCCTGCCCCAGTCATGGAGATGGTCCCTGTTCATGAGCCACTTAAGGGCTGCCACTTAGTGACAGTGCCTATCTTAGTAAAGCCACCCACAGCCCCAGGTTTTTGAGATTACCGAGAACATCCCTGATGAGGAGCCATTCCCGAGCCTATCACACCTAAAGTTGTTATCGGACCTTTGTCTAGACACCTTTTGAGTCCTGAGATGGATGCAAGACAGCCGCTTGAGTATTTGCCAAGACTTGAGGATGACGATGATCTCTTCGGACCTAATGGATACTTCGCAAACACTGATCGACACATTGGCCAGGATAGTATTCCGTAGACTACTTTACTTTTTTTCTTTTTTTTCTTTTAAATGCATTGTATAAAAAGTTATATATTTAGTGGAAATGCTACTCTCTTCTGTTCTTCATATAGAATTTTATCAAAGAGACTGGTCCTTTCCAGCATTAGGAGCACGACCATACGAAAGCCCAGCACTAGGAGAGTAACCTGATCATAAGGAAGTAATCTTTCCTCAAATCTATTTTCAATTATCATGCACTAAAACCTCTAAGTGTGGGGTCATCCCCGCACCAAACTTGGAGATTTTAGAAACACTGTCCTTAATTTATAAAATATTAAAATATTCTATTTCAGAGAACATTAGGGACAATGTTCTTCTAAGTGTGGGGTATTGGGTAAAGGTTTAAGGACAAATAACCGTAAAGTGCCAAAGTTTTGAAAAATTCTTTTGTCTAAAACTGACTAGCAAGGAATATTTAGGTAATTTCAAAAAATTCTTACCTCGTTTTACCCAAAAGATTCTATAAAATTGCTAGAAATCAGTTTTCGAAACATTTACTAGAACGGAATGATTAAGCTAAAACTCGAGAAATATGTCAAAAGATTTCTTTCAAAAAAAATATGTCAAAGGCTACGCATGACCAAGCACGACCCCTACTCCCAAAAAGTGAGGAATCTTGGACCCAAAGTATCTGTATGACCCATCAAATCTACAGTACTTTGTCAATTCAATTGATGAGCGTGCCGGTGTACGGTTTAAGTTAGAACTTGGTTTTGACATACGTTTCGAGGCCAATGGTTAGTAAGCGCCATACATGGTGCAGGTGCAATACTCCTTCCGAAATCATTCTGAATAGAGAAAACAAAAATCCATCCATTTCCGTTTCCACTCCACACAATTTAAACCAACCAACTCACAAAAAGAGTTGATGAATCAGAAATATTCACCTACATTCCGTTTTCTCCTATCAAAAGATTCAGAGATTGATAAAGAGATAGATCGACCAAATTCTCTACAAAAGCACTTGTTAAAGGATTCCGAACCCCTTACTATTTTTGATAGGTCAAAGACCTATTTTCGGTGAATTATCACTTCCTCTCTAGGCACCAGGAACAAAAAACAAAAGTTATGAAGAAAGGGTATACCGAATATATAATGATGAAAGAGCAAAGTCTCTAAATAAAGGCAAGAAAAACCTGAGAAGTTGCCCAAGGAAGGAGTGCTGGTGTGACAACCCGGAAATTTCCGATCAAATTTAAACTTAATCTTTAGATGATTTAATGTTTCCGACACGATAAGCAAAGTCTGTAATGTTGAAATCTCAAAAACTTTGAACTATGTTCATGTATTCATTTACCCTTCGACTGCTCTCGATGATTCACGAACAATTATGTGTAAATAGATATGTATGAATATATACATATGCGTGATTATTAAATTAAGAAATATTAATAAAACATTTAACGGTTTGGTTGATATGAAAATAATTATGAAATTATTATTATGACTTGAAAACGTTAACAAAGTATTTGATGAATAATACTTTACATAAACGAATTAGTTTCAATATATGATTATAGACGAATTAAAAGATAATATCAAATGATTGAATTATCAGATACATTGTGATTATGATTACTGGTCTCTGTAATGAGGTCCACTATGATTTAAGAAATCTGTTCTTTTTGACAACATTCGAAAAATGGTAAAGTGATTTACAAGTAAGAACAAATGTGTCAATTAACGAGAATTAGACAAGGGTTAGTGGAGATTTCTGTTTGATTTCCAATTCTTACTTTACAATATTTTCCCCGTGACTTTAATAAGATAATTATTATAACTTCCATTTTGTTTAATGTGAAAGTAAGAATGTGTAGTGTAAATAACTTAGATGTTGGATATTGACAAGTTAAGAAAATCAACGTTGTACATTAAATGATTTCATACATTTAATTAACGTTTGCACTTATCTTATGCTTCACCAACAAACGATGATTTTAAAACTTGAAACCTGTTATGTGTCATATATGATTTTACCTTTCTAAAACATGTTATGAAATAACTATTTTCATTATTTTAAACTTTTAACAAAATGGTTCTTAAATATAATTAGTTTTGGAAAACAAAGTTATCATATTTATTTGAATTAGTTTCAAACGTACAACAACGTTTTCAGTTTAAAAAGAACTTTATTATTAAAACGTTTTATAAGATAATTTGTTTATGAATTTTGAAGGATTTAATTAAAGTTTATATTATAAATTACAAGTATATATATAATGTTTCAAAAACATAAACGTGATACGACATAATATTTTTCTATTATTTAAACGAATATAAAATGAACTTTGAAATATAATTAGTTTTGAAAAACTAAATATTATACTATTAAATGAATATTTCAAATAAAAATATATATATGTATATATTTTACAAGGTAATAAGATATAATAATAACATAAGTTATAAAAATGTTTTGATTTAAAATAATGTATTTTGGTAAACAACGAGACATTGATTTATAGAAGCAAATTACCACAATACTCAAATGTAAATGTTATACTCTAGGTAATATAGTCTATTGATGACTAAGTCTAATTATTGATAAAGGTACCCGTCGCGAAACGGAAAGTACAAGTT
Source organism: Rutidosis leptorrhynchoides (assembly GCF_046630445.1). Classification (NCBI taxonomy): domain Eukaryota; kingdom Viridiplantae; phylum Streptophyta; class Magnoliopsida; order Asterales; family Asteraceae; genus Rutidosis; species Rutidosis leptorrhynchoides. The sequence continues at coordinate 340,762,520 of NC_092338.1, read as the reverse complement.
TTCTTAACGTACAAAATAGCGTTCAAGAAACCGGAACTGGGACGTAAGTCGAGCATCAATGTACAAGTCATTGGAACTAATTTTACAAGTCAACTATGCACGTGAATATAATATAATATATAATTAATTATATAGAATATATATATATATATATATATATATATATATATATATATATATATATATATAATCGTCTGTAGATTAAAACAAAAATTGGTGAGCTGTAAAAGGTAGCTCCACGATTGCGGAGCAGTTACTCACAAAAGATCCACGATTGCGGAGCAGTGGATCCCAGAAATTTTCTATAAAGCTCGAACGCGTTCTGGTTTCAATTCACAAACTATCAATCTCTCTATCTTAACATACTCCGTAATATTTATTTAATTTATTATTATTATTATTATTATTATTATTATTATTATTATTATTATTATTATTATTATTATTATTATTATTATTATTATTATTATTATTATTAATATTATTATTATTATTATTATTACTATTATTATTATTATTAAAGATTATTATTATTAATCCAGTTGTATTAATATTAGTATTAATATTATTATTATTATTATTATTATTATTATTATTATTATTATTATTATTATTATTAGGATATACATAAAATACTACGACGAGGTCATAAGCGAGTTATTTTCAAAACGGGTTTTCGAGCGGGATAGAGCTAAGGAAATTATGGGTTATAACTATGGAGGTTATGGGTAATGTTCGAGGGTATGCTCGTGTGGTCAATCTAGTGTTTATCGTCTCCGTTGCGTCTACGTACTTTCCTGCAATATTGAATCACAATATTGATACGTGAGCATTCATATCTTATCTTTTGTATATTAATAGTGTATCCCTGACTAGTGCTCAAGTATATATGAATATGCATGCTTGTATACTTTAATTTAGTCATTAAATAGTTTATGATCGATCACGAGTTTAATATATATGCTACTAAGATAAGATATATGATATACATGTCTTTGGAAAGCTGGCGAAAAATTAATAACTTTTAATTTAGAAAGCGTATGGTTTCGATGAACGGATTAAAAGTTATAGTCAACTGAATTATCATTAATTTGAGTATTATTATTAAAAATGATTATTATTACTATCGTCGTTATTATCGTCATTATGATTATCTAATAATAATAATAATTATTATTATTATTATCATTATCGTAATTAATAAAAATATTATCATTAAAAATTGTTATTGTTATTATTATTACTATCGTTATTATCGTTAAGGTTATTACCAATAATAATAATAATAATATTATTATTATTATTATTATTATTATTATTATTATTATTATTATTATTATTATTATTAATATTATCAGTATTAACATTAATATTATTTATTATTATTATTATTATCATTAAAACTAATATTAGTATCATCTAATTATTACTATTACTGTTATTATTATCATTATTATGAATGCGATATAAAAGAGAACTAAAAACTATGAAACAAATCGATTAGGAAATAATGAGTATGAGTATCATGATTCAGTTAAAATATTGTTAAGATTATGATTTAGATAAAAATATCATTTTCCATTATTTTTATCATTATTATTAATAAAAGTATCATTAATATTAAAACTATCATTTTTATTAAAATTATCATTTTTAATAGAAATATTATTGTTATTATAAAATATCATTATTATTATCATTTTAGTATTATTATTATTAAAAATTATCATTTTGAATAGAATTATTATTTTTATATAAAATATTATTATTACAGTTAATAATAAAAAGTATCATTATTATTAAAATTATCATGATTAGAATTATCATAATTAATATCATCATTAGTAAATATAAATATTGTTAATTTTATTACTAGAATAATAATAATTATTATTATTACAAAATAATACAACTTTTATTCTTTAAGATTATTACCAATATTATTTTATCAAATAAATATGCGATACAAAGATATTTTTACCACACGTGATATAATTACATTAATGATACACATCACTATATTTTATAATATCAAGTGAACTTTATAATTTTTATTACTTGAAATTATATAAAAGTATATTTTTATCATATATAAATATAAATGTTATTTATTAATAAATGATTTATATTATTTACCCTAATAAAATCTGTTGAATATATTTAAATATATAAAACGACTATATTTAAGTTATATATAAAAATCATGTATAGATCTTGGAAGTCATTTTGGGTCACGATGACTTTTGTTGACCTAGATATATATAAAACGACTATATTTAGGATTGTGATACACTATGACCTGACCTAAATTGTTAGACAGATATTGACTAACATATAAATATATATACTTAATACAGGTTCGTGAATTCGAGGCCAACCCTACACTTGTTCAATGACGACATATGTATTTTTACTACGAAATACAGTATAGTGAGTTTCATTACTCCTTTTTTAAATGCTTTTGCAATATATATTTTTGGGACTGAGAATACATGTACTTTTATAAATGTTTGACTGAATAGGCACAAGTACTCAAAAATTATATTCTATGGTTGGATTATCGAAATCGAATATCGCCCTTCAAGTCTGGTAACCTAAGAATTAGGGAAATGGCCCCTAATTGACGCGAATCCTAAAGATAGATCTATTGGGCCTAACAACCCCCATTCATGTCTATGGATGGCTTTAGTACTTCGAGATTATTATTATACAGACGTCGATGTCTGTGGGGATATTCTATGCATTATGGTTAATGTCGGTTACCAGGTGTTCAATCCATATGAATGATTTTTATGCAGATGGCAATATGCATGCATGATGTTTATAAGAAATGGAAATATGAAATCTTGTGGTCTATTAAAAATGATGGAAATGAATATTGATGATAAACTAATGAACTCACCAACATTTTGGTTGACACTTTAAAGCATGTTTATTCTCAGGATTGAAAGAAACCTTCCGCTGTGTATTTGCTCATTTTAAAGATATTACTTGGAGTCATTCATGGCATATTTCAAAAGACGTTGCATTCAAGTCGTTGAGTTCAATAAAGATTATGATTAAGTAAATGACAAATTAGGTCATTTATAGTTGGATTTTATGAAATAGTATGCATGCCTGTCAACTTTCGATGTAATGAAAGTTTGTCTTTTAAAACGAATGCAATGTTTGTAAAATGTATCATATAGAGGTCAAATACCTCGCAATGTAACCATATGTTATTGTATTCGTCCTTATGGATTAGGACGGGTCGTCTCATGTGGTATCAGAGCGGTGGTCTTAGCGAACCAGGTCTTGCATTATTGTGTCTAACGGATAGTTATTAAGATGCATTAGTGAGTCTGGACTTCGACCGTGTCTGCATATCAAAAAGTTTTGCTTATCATTTCTTGTCGAAAAATTATCTGCTTATCATTCTTAGTCTAGACACGTCTTACTGCATTGATTGCATGAATAGTGTATAGACAAAATTCATATCTTAGCATATCTGCTAATTCATATATTAGCGTATCTGTTACTGTAAACTTTGTCTAACATATTCCGTAAATTCCTCCGTAATCTACGAAATCTTTTGTTCTATATATATAGATATTCTATGTAATTAGAATACCATCCGATAGCCGAAAATCATTTCATATCGAAAAATCCTTTATTCAATCGTACGAAATGGAACTCGCCACTAGTTCAAGTCCCTCGGATTCCGATATGGAGTTTCACTCGAGCTCCAAAAGCAGTGTGACCGGAATGGTTCAACCAATTAGCCATCATCTATTCTGGATGAAATGGGGATGAGTTCGTAGTCTACTTAATCATTGGAGACAAGAAGAAGGTGATCCATTCCATCCACCACATTGTCCTCTTGGAGAAGAACCTGAAAGCACTTACCGGCGAACCTGTTCGAGACACCATTTTCTCTCTCATTTCCAGAGTATCTCATCACGACTACATATTATCTCAAATTCTGGATCTTATTCATCCGCTCGTCCGAACCGCCAATCATCCCGGTGTAATAGAAGAAGTTAACGAGCTTCGCGCTCGGGTAGTGACTTTGGAGAATATGGTGCAAAGGTTACAAGCACCAGCAGCAGCACCGGCAACAACAGTACCACCATCAGCAACACCAACAGTACCAACACCACCACCAACAGAAACATCCGCATCCCACACCTCAACATCACAATCAGTACCTCGAGCATCAATGTCATATGCACTATAGATACCAAGGAGTACCAACAACAATAACTGATGAAGTATTGATTCATAACTTCATTGGAGAAACATTCTGCGACAATTATGTAATTTCTAAAGTCTTAGAGATTATCTATTCTAGCTTTAACCATAAATCAGATGAGTGGACCAAAATGATAGAAGGAAGAGTAGAAACCCTGACCGAAATGGTGCACGATTTACAAGCAAGATTTGCTTTACCAATAGCATCAACAGTACCGTCAGCATCATTGGCACCGTCAGTACCGCCAACATCACCATCAGTATTACCAACACCAGCAACACCAGTAACACTACAAGCTCCACCAGTTACATAACCACCAACGATATCAACACCACGATCACCTATGGATATATTGAAATAACGAGTTATGAGGTATTAACTCATTATTTCCAAAGAATTTATATATTATATAAATTTTGGAACCATAATATATCTTTTTGTACTAAGCTATTATGTATGAATTGAAAAGGGGGTAGATACTACTCGGTTAATTCATATTCATATGACTAATATGCTATAATGTACATCCTTCGTTAGCAACTTAACCATCATTAACTATAATCCCTGTTTCGAAAATTCAATGAATTTCATTTCATAATAAACTAAGTGTATTATTCAATTACATATTTGATTTTACACTTTCGATATACTCGAATCTTTCTAGACAACATCATTCGTACCTTGCGAAGTTCACAAGAATCCCACAAACACCAACATCATTCACCGAGTAAACATCAATAAAAATGAATAATGAAGTATTGATTCATAAAATCATTTACTTTGAAGAAATAATCCACGAAGATTACATAATTTATAAAGTTTTAAAGATTATTCATTTCTAGTTCCAGCCGAAAATCAAATGAGTTTAATTTAATATTAACTCATTAAATCTGTATTACATCTTATGAAAATATACATATATTTTCATAAAGACTGTGATAAAATTCTCTTGTACAAAATATTATTTGTGAAAAAAATTTTAACGGGTAGGTAATGTTCGGAAGATATATAAATTCACAATTACTATGTTACATTCTTCGATTCTGATTCAGCAATCATCAACTATATTCACAACTTTCACAACAATATACATTCTTTTATAAAAATCAAAACAACCATTCTTATCCAGATTCATTTACATACTTAGACCTTAACAGATCAGAATCCAAATCGAGATATAATCGATATCATCACTTCTAGATTCATACATCTTTCAAATCTACACTTTGACTTCAAAATTGTGCTAGACATTACTACTATTCAATAAACCCATAAAACAATTTTTGTATCATTCAAAATTCATTACAATCTACATTCAAACCCTTCATGATTCTTGAAAACACCTCAATTAAGAAACAATCGAGATGATGATCTAACTACATCTTATCCACAATCATGCATCTGGAAAATCCCAGAACCTAAATAAAAGTTTAACACGTATCCACGTCAGATTCTTGGGCATTTATTAGCAAAAAAAATAACTTTGCAATTCCTTTTCAAAGTAGCCAGTTTTGTCACAGCTCCAGCAAGTCAACTTCGAATTTTTAGTTGAAACAGTCTTATTATAACCTCGATATATACGTTGCCCTTTCATCATTGTTACCGGAGAACCTTTTATATCTCGCCACATTAGCAGTAAACTTACCGACAACTTCATTGATCTTCAAGCCTCTCCGAAAAATCACTATACTTATTCATTGAAACCCTATCATGTACTCATCTGCATCTTGTAATAGTAGTTGCCATACTAAAAAGCTTGAAT